>NC_059278.1:5868075-5930575 GCF_017591435.1 Portunus trituberculatus | reverse complement strand
ATAATAATGAAAGACCAGATATATGAAAAAAAAGATGAATAAGTAAAAATTACACATAACAGTGTGTGGGAGGTAAGTGTTGGTTTCAACAGTGTGCCAACAAAAACACAACACAACACAACACAACACTGGCTTTTCCTAAGCTTTCAGTCTACAGTAGTTGCTCAAACCAATATTTCAAAAACTCAAAACCATGGCATTTCATACTGGCTCATATCATGGCTAGATGAACAAGATGGAAAAAAAAGTACAGAAAAGAACAGCCACAATCACTGAGTGACACCACCTTCACTGAAGTCATCACCCAACTGAACCATGTCTCTATTCTGGATCACAAATATTAAACTCAAAGCATTTTGACATGTTATTTACCAGCCCACATCACTGACTTTACTTCCTTATGAGGCCCTAAAATCTTGTTATCTAGTCCACATAACTGCATAATTAGAGTTTACATATGAGGCTTCCCACATTAGAAGCACCAATTTGTCACCCTTAGCCAAACAGAGTGTATAACACTCTTCTGGAGTCTTAAGTATTGCCTAGGTGTGGATGAATGTCCCATAAGTAAGGTAAAAAAAAGCTATATAAGGAGTGAATAATTTTTGTGTCTAATTGGCAATCAAGGCAACATGTTTCTGAGGAATACACTGCTGGTCAGAGTGGAAGGCGTGAAAGGGACAACAACTTCCACGCTGACCAAATTTCATTCATCCCTTCTTAACTCCTAAACATACAGCAGGATTCACTGTATGTTGCTATCTGACAACTCTGCAGCTCTAGTTGTCAAAGTAGATGATATGTTTCCTTAGTCAACATTTGTCTGTGGTTCGTGTGATTGCATTTGAATTTTCTTTCACCCTCCCTCAAGGGCCCTTTTTGTGGATGCGTAAGCTTACCATTGTGCCCTGTTACTACCTATTATGGGACCTAGGAAACTAATTAGTAAGGCCCAAATCTCAGTCATTTGTGCCTCACTGAGGAAGAATAAGTCAAATCAAGAAACTGCAACGAACTTTCGCAAAGGTCTCAGAATTGTTCAACGTTTGACCAAAATTTATCGTAAGGGAGGAAGAGACGCTTCGCCACCACTTTACAAGCCTGAAGGGCGTAAGCGCAGTGTGAGCCAGAGAACTCTGAACATTATTCAGCCAACCGTCCCATACACAGCAAGGAACTTTAGGCTAGGAACCCTCTGTGCTGGGTGGGGTGAGTGAAAGGAGTGTGCGGAGATATGCGAAAGGCGACATGGGATAACGGAGTTGCCGCGCAGTTTCAAAACCTTGCTTCAGTCATGATTACCTTAACAGGCAAGCTTTCAGATTACAGACAACCAGAGAAACTGTGTGTACCGCAGACCTGGTAGTAACCGTCATGATCCACGCTACACAACACACATTAAAATCCAGATTCTTTGATGGTGTGGGGTTGTTTTTCTTACTATGGTCTTGAAAAATTAGTGTTTTTGCCTAAGAATGTTTGTATGAACCAAAATAACTACTTTGAGCTAATTCTGGATGAGTTAGATGAGTGTATGGAAAAGTGCAATGCTGATACCTTCATGCAAGATGATACACCATGCCATATGGCAAAGTTAATTGTTGACTGGTTTGATTTTTTGCAATGTCAGCCGTTTAAAACCTTGGCCCGCAAGTTCCCCAGACCTGAACCTTATAAAAAATCCCTGGGCGTACATAAAACTGAAGCTAAAGGAGAGAGATACCTCCTCCCTCCCATGCCCCCAAGCTGCTATTCAGGACATATGGGACAATACTGACGCTCAGTATCTCCACCACCTGGCTCATTCACTTCCCAGGAGACTCAAAAGGTCAGGAAGGCATGAGGGCATGCTATCAATCACTAGTTTAGGTGAATACCCTCATTAAAACATATTTTCTGTGTCATTAATTTCCTTCATAAGATGTTACAGGTACCGCGCCTTCCGCTCTGACCAGCAGTGTACTCCGTGTTAGAAGAGCTGCCCATCCAGGATGTGTTGCCATTATTATGTGGAAGATTTGGAATTAGTAGTTCTTTTTGTTTTGGTGTCTTTACTGAGGCACATTTTGTTGACTTATTCTATTTTGACACAAGTGGCCCTTCTATATGCCTCACATAACAAGAACTAGGTGCATATCTAAAGTGTGAGGTTGTATTTAAACAAAAATTATGATCAGTTAGAGATGCGAGGACCAGTCTCTTATGTTATTCATACTGACAATTAGCCGGATGTCAGAATGCACCTGAATATAAAAATATGAGTGTAAGTGGACAAGCCATAACCACTGGTGGTGTCAACACAATGAACTCAACAAATTATCTATTCAGTAATTATAGAATAATGGCAGAAATAGCATCATAACAGGAACTTACACACAATGCCTGAACATTTCAAGAAATGCAACAATGGAAAAAGATGAGTAATCTCAGCACACTTGTAATTAACATACCTGCAACTGGCTTAACCACCACCCCTGACAGGCCTAGCACCACGCCCATCACAAAGGTGCGGCCAGCATGGAGGAGTGTCTTGGGGAATGAACTCTGCACCTCCAGCCTCTGCTCACGTTTCTGTTCAATATACATGATGTTATAAGAAAAAGGGCAATGTCTGATAGCATACTTCATACCTATCCATTCTAAAATGGTCAAGTGGTGTTCAATATTCTTATGCTTTCTCTCTATTTGTCTGTCTCAGGCTATGGTGTATATTTTGACCCTAAATTCTGAAGTTGCAAGCTTAGATTTAGACACTGTTAATAACAGTCTGCATAAACTAGGATATACAGACTAAAGATATAAAATACCAGTTACTTTTTATGTGCACTTACATGAAGAACAGCAGCACCTTACCTTCCTGTACTCCTGGTCAAAGGAGAGCATGGCAATGGTGTTGCCCACTGCTGAGGAGATGAGATTAAGACTGTCTGCTGTCCCTCCCACCACATGTCCCATCATACTCTGGGCACCTCGAGCTACACCTTCAGCAAACTCATCTGGTCCTTCTATGATGCCCTGGGAATATCACAAATGATTACAAACTATTATAGCTAGAGTAAACATTAAACCATTAAACTTCTATTTAATTAGCCTTGATGAACATATTCATATTACATTTGTAAATAACTACCATTCACAGTGGTCTCAAAAGGATCTTAATATGCTCTAAGCACTTATTGATCCACAGTTCATATATATTAACAAATGAATATGCATACAGAGAATGTCTTCTATGCCTACCAGAGCTGGCTGATAGATAAGGTCCTTCACTCCTTGGGAAAGATCCCGTAGTCTCTGGTATGGGTTCCCAAGGATGTCCAGTCCCAATACAAGGACATAAACCTTGACACAGGAAACAAGTAATAACATAAAAAGATTCAATGCTTTGTTCCATGAACACAATAAAATAAGATTATATTGATCTTCAATGATTCACACAGAGCAAAGGACATATTCAATAATTTTACCTGCTGAACAATCTGATATTTTGCATGATCCACAAAGTCTTCCATCAGTTTGTCCCATGGGAAAGACTGTCTTTCATAATGTCCAACACTTATTGATACATTCTTCATCTGTGCAAAAATAATCAATATTAAACATGCACAATCTTGACAATCAATATTTATTTTATATTTTTATGAAGGGGAGGAAACAGGCCAAGAAAAAAAAAAAAAAATGCCCACTGGGTTACCAGTTCCTTTAAAGTTCATAGGAATTATTCACAAGTGAGGGACAAATATCTTGAAACTATATGTAAATACAATAATTACAATGATTAGATATATAATTTGATCCAACAATACTGCATAAGAATATAATTCACTTGAATATCAATAACATATGTCAAGTACTAATATCTGCCTTACTGTCTTACTGTTACTTTAGGTAAACATGATTGGTAATTATAGAGGAAGTACTTATGTCCATTTCAATCATTTCAATGATATCACTCTATAACACAAAAGTTATGTTTTGATAATTGTTTTACAGCTTGATGTTCTACCTCAGTCAAAGTTGCTCCAAGAGAAGTCAAAAACCACTCCAACATGTCATTTTGGCCGCCGTGGCTCCCCAGCACTGTGCCACGCGGGGAGAAAGAGAAGCGTACCTTGAGGCCAGCTACACACATGCGTTCCACATGGGGACCTTCATCACTGCTGGGCTGATGCTGGACAAGAGAAGAAAACCCCTCTAAAAGACTTCTCTTTATACTTACGAGTACAATGATTACAAGAGGAACAAACAACAAAGGAAAGCAAATAGATGGCTCAACCTACAAGATTATAAATCAAGCAAAAAGTATTCTGAAGTTGGAGAGCATACACCAAATTTCTACATTAATTAAAAGAAAGAAGTTATTTTCACCTTCATAGCAGAAAATGTTACTGGAGTTCTAAGTTTTTTCAGTTCAGTGTGAATGCTGCCTGAGTGAAGACCTGGCAAGAAGGGCTCCAGAACCTCATATGTGGATAGTAGGAAACCTTTATCCAACTTCAGGAAAAATTCTTGAGCCACAATACTAAGATGTCTGAAATTAATAATATACTTCTTAGGCAATGACTTGAGGTGATGGATACTCTCACTAGTGCATATGCATGGTTACCAAATGTGACAGTCACAAGAATTAGATCATACTCAACATTCATTCACGTAATAATATGACCTGATGCACTTTTATTTTTAGCCTGCTAGCTACTGTTGGTCATATACGGAGACACCAAGCTTAGTTTCTTTGGTGATAAAATCAGCAACTTTCATTATTTAAACCAATACATGAACAACTCCTTCAAATGACACAAAGTACAAAAGGCTTTATAAAATTACTGAATAAAGTAATAGTATGGGCATAATTTTACTAAGTCGTTCTAATCTTAGATAAGTTTTCTCTTACTTACTTAATTGTAGTGACACAGCCAACTGTGAAGTGAAGAAGAGCACACACTGACAAGCAAGGTTGGGATGAACCATTTTCATTAATGGGATAAAACACTGTAGGGAATACTGCATCCATCAGCTGGTTGTCAATCTGAGAAAACAAAATACATTAGTTAGCACTGCTAAAGAATTTAAACTATCTAAAAATCACAAAATGCTTGATGAAAGACTCCATGAGGAAGCATATCAGTTATAGAATAATGTGCTGACCTGCAGACGGTGGAGGTGCAAGGCAACATAGCTGTAGTGGTGGGAGTGGCGGTAGTGGAACCATACAGCAGAATGCTTGGTCCGTCGCAATTTTCCACTGAATGGTTTGGTCATATACATAGTTGTTAGGTCCACCTGGTGGGATGCAAGAGTATGGCTATACTTGAGGGTGGCTCTTACTATGTTGACCTTTTATTATTCCTGATCTGATTTGAAACTGCTTTCAAGAATAAATGTCACTATTCAATTCATACACAATTGTATTGCTCTGAAAATCCAGGAAGTCTTAGTAAAAGAAAAAAAAAAGTATTTGAATTAATCATGTTGATATAGAAATTGCAACATATTGTTGTTATTGTTTTCTACAATCTAGCTTTCTATTGCAGTTAAGAAAAAAAACTGAATTACGAAAGTATTGTAAAACCATCTGTCTTGCACTCAAGGCACATGGTTATAAACATCAGAAATTCCTTTTTGGATGGCTGATTTCATTGTATAATCTATTTCTTTAGAGAATTCTACTTATCATGTGAATCATGAAGTCTAATTCATATGTTTATAATGAAAACTTAAACAAGTGGTGACTCCTAAGGTGAACTTGATGTTTATCAACAAAGGTTGCAAAATAAAATGTTAAACTCACCTCCATTTCTACAGTGTTCCCTTTCATCTAGAAAAATAAAACATACATTAAAAGAAGCAAAATAATCAGCAACATAAGAAGGAGCAATACTTTATTATGGGTGGACATACAAATGTAGGCAGGGAAAACTACACTAAAGTTAATATCTAAAGATACTTTATAATGTCTATAAGAAAATAAAAAAAAAACTTGAAAGAAACAAAGATATAAAGTAGTACTATACATAAAATATTAAAAGCAGCATAAAGTATATGAAGGCAGATAGTACTCAACTATCAACATAAATTAATTCCATGCATAAGCAGACATGCCTGAATGTTTGTTCCTATATCAGAATGAGACAAACCACACACAGCAAAACATATCTACTAAGAGAAAATGATCTTGTCATATTCATAGTATATATTCATGCAGATAAGGAATTAAAAAAAAAAACTAGAGGATGTTTATAATGTTGCTTACAGTTTTATCACTGGATGCCAAGCCTGAGAAATTATAAAACATTTGCTTGTAAATAAAGTCATACTACAATTAAGGCATGTTAATATGCTGCATGCATCAGCCAACAACATATTTATGGATTATAACACCAAACACTACACCTCACCACCAACCTGGAGTGATCCTCGAAGGTTGACTTTAGATTGTTTGTTGTTGAGGTACTGATCCTCAAGCCATGCAATCAACTCCAAGCTGGGAGGAACTTTCCACACTCCATCAACTTCAATTTCCCACTTGGCTGCTCCTGGCATCAAGCTGAAGTAAGCCACTTCCCGGTGTCCTTCATTGATCTGTGGAGGTAGCCATGTTAACACTGTTTTACTTAATAATAAAGATAATACATCCTTTGACAATGCATTCAGCTGGCCATTTGGTTGCATTGAGCGATGTTTTGCAGAGAAAGAATATCAAACATCATGAACCTGCTCTAATGTCAAATATTCAAAGAAGTTTCTTATTACAAGTAAAATAAAATTCTCCAATGTTATATGAGTAATTAAAAAAAATAATTGGAGAAAGTAGTCATGAACATAAAGAAACTAACAATTTTCAATATCATTCTCCATGAAAATTAGTTATCTCTCTTATGCTTTCAATAAGTTTCTATCCAAATATGTTGGACAGCATGAATCTTTGAAGCAATTGGTGTATACGATATTTGTGTTTGTTTATAAAGCAATATATTGTCAGTGCTAATTGTTCTTTCCATTATTTTCTGTGTCTTGCTTATATGAACAGGTACACTTTTCTAATCGAGAAAGATATGTATTAAAAGTTTTAAACAAAAGTTACGAAATAAGACATGCAGCATAATAATGATACAAGAATGACAGAAGCAAGGAGTGGATGACTTACAAAGCATTATGAAGCAAAGCAGGCAACAAGAAGCCACTTGCTGCATAAATGGCTGGTATCACTTCCAAATACAAGGAACCCATTCAGTTATATTTTTCATTTATTATTGAATATCATCTATTTTAGTTCCAGCTATGGATCTGGTGGATATAGCAAATGCTTCTTTTTGCATAAAGCACAAACACAGTCCATACAAAATAGTCCTGAATTTCAGAAAAAAATCTCAGTAGTGTGCCTGTGCAAAGATTGTGAATTATATAGCACTGGCTCTTCCAACAATTTCTTACATAAGGAAACAGAAAGAAAAATTGTGATTTCCTTGCTAATAATATCGACTGTACCATCACTACTGATTTCACCCACAAATAAAGTATAAGTATAGACAGAAAAGTGGTATTAGTACAGCCTAACTAATATTCATAATCACCTTATAATGATTTATAGAGTATTTTAAAGGGAAAATGATTTAACTATTGGGTTATGTATATTCTAACATAACCTCTGTATCTGGCAGTCACTAATCCAGCAGCTGGATTAGTGATAGGCAACTTTAACTAAAATTATACATACAAGAGACAATCCTATTTTCTCCAGTGCAAGGCACACTTCTAATCTGGCTCTCTCCATGGGAAGTCGGGTAGTAGCAGCCAGGCGATCTGACTGGGTGAACAGGAGAACCCTCTGACTTCCTTGTTTGTAGCTCACCCAGTGAACCAACATTTTATCTCTCCTCATCTTGGTGGACTGTAATGACAAGCACAAGATTTGATAATAAAAGAAGAAATTATCTTTAGCTTTTCAACTACAATATTACTAAATCTAATAACTCAATATTTTGTTTACTCAAAATAAAATATAATGATCTACATCTTATTGAAAAATATATGAAACCTCAGGAGTTACTAAATCACAGTAAGACAATGACTGTGGCAATACCTGGGACTTGGTATCTGCAACTAAATACTGGCCATGTGTCTTCTCCACAATGGATTCTGTCTCTTCTTCAGAGTCACTGGATGAGGCCGCTGTGGTCTTGGCTCGCTGCCTATGACCTAACTTCTTTGGCCTTGTTTTGGGAGTGCCAACACTGGATTGTGATTTAGTACGTACCATGCCAGGCTTCAAGGAAGTGATGGTGACACACTTGCTGCCATGGTCATCCTAAATGATCATAACAAAAAGTAAATAACTGTTGATTATCACAGAATTCATGATTCCATTATTAGCATTTCCTAAAAAAATATTAATAATGATGATAATAGGATCTGCAGTTTACCCATTTACATGTTATATTAAGATAGTCATTAGAACACACAGACAGGAACACAGTATGTACTACTCTTCACTATTATCTTCCTCAAACTAATGTTTGGTCTGCATCAAACTTCTGGTGTGCTCAGTATACTAAGTAGAACTAGAATCATGATGGTGATGATTACATGCATTCAAAATATGATGAACACATTTCTTAACTTATAAGGAAGAAGAACTTGCTTACTTTATCTATCACTGCTGAGAGGTCTTCACTTTTCCTGTTATAAATATTCCAGAGGAGTTCCCGAGGCAGAGTGGGGTCGTCCCAAGTGTACAGCTGAGACTGGTGGGGTGCTAGTAGGTGTGTCTGTAGAGCAACACATTTACTATTAAACAGGCTATACTGAGCACAAAAAATATACATATATTATTTCATTCTTCATATAGAAATTGAAAATTTCACATTTTAGCAAGTGAGGCAAATGAGATAGGAAGAATAGACAGTGGAAAGATAACTTTAAGAAAATTTCATAAGCATGAAAAAATTTATGGAGATGATGAAAATTTTGATAATGATCTTCACCTGGTTTGAGCCTTTTTGGTGAAGACGAAGATGAACATCTTCACACCAGTTCTCAATCTTCACAGGTGCATCACCTGGCTGGTATTTGTCAAAGGTGATGGTGACTGGGCTGTCAGAACCTACACCTGACACATGCACATTCAGGGCTCGCTGAAGAGATATGTTTGAAACAACTCAAATCAGTTCCATTGTAATTTTGGTAGACATATACTTGATAACTTTCAAGAAAAAAATCATCATGAGTGCAATTCAACTTTTACCAATCCAGAATGCATTACTTTAATGAGGATATTAATCAAACACAATGAAGGGTTTTACATAAAGAAGGGGCTCATTTAAACTTACCCCCTTTTCCATTCTGAGAACTGTGCTGTGATTAGAGTTGAAATGGAAGTGTTGTGACCGGACTTGCTGGTCACGATATCTGACCACCATGTGCATGTTCTCTCCATCAGGCCAAAATGACATGCACTGTGGAAGAGGTGTAACAATTATGCTTTGCAGCATTTATACATATACTGACACAACTCTCGTAAATTTACAAAAAAAGGATTATCAAATAATACATGATACATGTATCTAGCACCTTTTGTATAATAGCCTTAAAACATACGTTCTTTAATTCTAACATACTATTAAGATATTGATAAGAGCATATGAAGCATGCAATGACACAGATGATGGCATTCTCACTCTCTGGGAAACAATTACAGTGGAGACTCAATACTCGAACTTAATTAGTTCCAAATGGCTGTTCCAGTATTAAAAAGTTTGACTATGGATACCTATAAATGAGGTAATTCATTCTAATCTTAGCAAAACCTCAAGTTTATATATATATATATATATATATTTTTTTTTACAATTTTGATTTGTACATACCATAGTGAAGGCTGATGATGGATAACTTAGAAGAGGAGGAAAGATGGGTCGGGAGGAGGAGGGAGGTCATCAGAGGATGAGTCACCATCCATGAAAATGTCTATGTAAGTTTCTCCTTGTGATTCTTGTGAATCCACTAATGGAGTGCTGTAGCTCACTAACACTTGTACTCTCACCAGATTCCTTATTTTCATCACTAATAAGCCTCTTTGGTGCCATCGTAAGCTTCTAAATTAAAAATTACTGAACAGAATGCAGAAGAATGTTGTTTTTTTCAAGACTGTGGCAGGACTAGGGATGCGCACCAGCGTCCAGTATACTGGTATTACGGTAATATGGTATACCAGTCATATGGTATCAGAACCGTACAGTGGCAGCTGCGAGAAGGGAGAGGACAGAGCTTTGTATACAACCAAATGTGCGGCCGTTTGATTACCAGATATTTTCACCATTAATAAGCCTTTGCTGTTAATGTAAGTTTATAAATGAAAAACTACAGATAGAATGCAGGAGAATGTTATTCTGATGACCATGAGAAGGGGGATGCCAGGGAGCCTTTGTTTACAACCGCGGGTGTGGATATTCGACTATCAGGTATTTTTTCGAGTATCAAATCAAACTTTTGCGTTCGAGTATTTAGACTTTAGAGTATTGAGTCTCCACTGTACTAGGAAAGAAATGGCATTAAGAAACTAAAAAAAAAAAAAAAAAATTGAATCCAGAGAAAAATTTTATTAATGATGCTGGAGTGGAAGTAATGTCAACGGCATGGTAATATTGTTGTTGTTGTTGTTGCTTACCTGCTGCGGATGAATGTCATACCACAGTTCTACTTTGTCATTCTCTTGCATAAATTTGAGAGGCCGGATGGTCAGGTTGCGGATTAAGAAGTATGGCATTAGTGTTACTATCTTGGTCAGGTGCAACTTGCCAGGTCTTCTTCCTAAATAGAAAGATCTCTATTGTAAAATTGTACTTCTGATTCAATGAATGAAAGAAAACAATAGCAATATAAAATAACCAAGATGAAATTCAACAACTGAGAAATACATACTGCACAACAGTGGCTTAATGAACATACATCCACACTTATCAACTTACTCTGCTATCCACAAATTGTGCCCAATGTATGAAAGCAATGCTAATTTTCTTTGAATTTAAAACTGAGTTTTATGCACTGTATGGATATGGAGCTCATTTCAAGGAGTGAGTGAGCAACTTATATATGATAAATATGAATATTCAAAATGCAGATTATCACCATGAACTGAATGTGGAGTTTCAAGCTGAAAAAAAAAAATAAATAAATAAATAAAATAAATAAATAAATCACTAAATAATAAATTAATGAAAAATATATACATGTATGTATATCTATATAAAAGCTGCAAAATTTATATTCAAAATTGCAAATAAGACCACAGATTAATTAAACAGAAACAACCCAGGATATATCTTGATGCATTGCTTGTCATGACATCAGTAAGGTGAGGCTCATGAGCAACTTACTTTGAGTGAAAAATATACAACTACTCAGTCACAAGCTAGTGGAGTGATGGTGTCACCTATGAACACACATACAAGGCAACATTGTCACTGCACAATATTCTCACCTGCTGACTGGCCTGTGTATTCCCATCCACAAAAAATGGACCTAAAATTAATTTGGTGTTCTTACCATCATTCTTATCAATTTATAAAATACTAGACTATAAAGATATAAATAATCTGGCATTTCACAAATAAGGAAGGTGGGTGCATGTTGCCCACCAATGATGTTTTATGTTTACCTGTCCTCAGCTGGGAAAATTACAGTTCTGGAGCCCACTAGCCAGATGCATTGGTGGCAAATATTGCTGTTATCATTATGTGACAGACAATAAATTATGTATAATATTTTTTTAGGATAAATCAATACATCTCTCCCTGAGAGGAGAGAGATGGGATGAAAGTAGAAAAAATGATTTCCTTTCTTAAATGTGACCTAAAATATTGTTTCTTCAATTAATACTGTTTCATAACAATAGTTGATTAAAAAAAACATACCTATTTTCACTTTAAATTGCAGTCTCTACATTGTACTGGATATATATATATATATATATATATATATATATATATATATATATATATATATATATATATATATATATATTCTTTAAAACACTTGTAAAAATTATGAACAGATATAAATAAGAAAGCCTCATAGCTTATTTAGTGCTCTTATCAGCTGTGAAAATATGAGAGAGAGAGAGAGAGAGAGAGAGAGAGAGAGAGAGAGAGAGAGAGAGAGAGAGAGAGAGAGAGAGAGAGAGAGAGAGAGAGAGAGAGAGAGAGAGAGAGAGAGAGAGAGAATACTGCTAAGCCATCTGCCTGTAACAATTAATATGATTTGGTATCAAACATAAATGTTGGCAGGTCAAAACAAGTCTGCTAAGCCATGCTCATGTTGGATTAAAAAAAGCAGGTGATGAATGTGCATTTTTCCCCACCATTTACTCCTCTGGACATTCCACAGGCTGCTCCAGCCCGGCAGCCCTGCGGCTCTATATCCTCACTTCTTTGGTAACAGACTGTTAAAGAAATACTGTGTGACAGCCTCCTTCCACTACATAAAATAACTTTCACTGTTATGTCTAAGAGGCTGGCCACTGTTCCTAAGACTAATAAATTAAAGCAAGCAGTTACATAGTAGGAGACAAAGTGCTGGTGCAATGCAGAATGGAAATGATGTTCCAAGTGGAGGATGCCAATCTGAAGTGCTCTACTTGGTATTATTAAGTTATGAGTTTTGAGAACAATAACATGTAAACAAAAAAATAAATACAAATTTTAGTAAAATAATGAGAGAAGTGGTAGGGATAAAATGGGATAAAAACAGCATACAAAGCCAATGTAGCAATGTCATATTATCTGACTTTTACAGAAAAAGATTACTTTGCATCCAGTAATTTGGTAATTTATTTACTTTCGAGTTTTTGTATTTATATATTATATTTTAATCTTCGGTAAACCATCAATAAATCAAACTAATTGTGGGGGAAGTGCCAGACGGTTTATCAGAAAGTCAGGTTTGTAAGTTGGTTGGAACGGCACCTTATAAACTGACTATGGGATGGTTTATACAGTGACAGTGATGTGTTTGATAAAATGTGTGTTTAAAGTAGGTGGCTTCTTTTCATAATGTGTTGCACTTACCAAACAAGAAAAGGATGCTGGGTTGCTGTGCTGAGACTGTTGTTACAAGACAAAGGAGGCTGAAGCCAAGTGATGGACACACCTTCACACTACACCAGATAACCAGCCACACACTAAGCTGTGTTCAATTGGGACCAGTGGTCAGCTTACCCAAAGGATATGCACAGCATCACCAGCATGTTTGATTGGCTTTCAAACCCGTCAGATATACCGAACACATGGTCGGTTTGCCAAAGGCACAAAGGGGTTGGTTTACCAAAAATTTGATTTAATGAAAGTTTACTGTACTTTTCAATTTTGCATTCTGATATATTTGTTTCTAATTTTTTTACAGTAGCAGTGATTAGGTCATAAGTTTTAGTATTTATTTTTCTTTCAAATTCTGATAGTCCTAATATTTACATTTTCATTTTGTACATATTGATCTTTTACAATTCTTGGTTTTCAATTTCATAATTAAAATTTTGTTATATTTGAAATTTGATCATTTTGAATATTTACTTCTTTAATTACTGTTCTGAATTGCAATGACATAAATGATCATCCATCAATTTTTATGCTTTTTCTAAATTATTGTTTAAAAAAAAAAACATTCTCCAGGAATAGCAGAAATTAACACAAGACCTTCAAAGCTACCAATACCCATACACCTGACACATCTACTACTATTGATACTTAAGCAGCTAACATTACTGCAACTAACATAACTATCATTATTGCCACTTTTACTGTTACTATCAAGTAATATGTTTCAAAGTAATGGCAACAGATAAATCTCAACTATACTGATGATATCAACCATCTATACATTTTAGTATCCCATTCGCTCCATGTAACATGGGGCTTAACTGTAATCATCATTGATGTAACAGATTTGCAGGGAGTAAATAGTTTCTAGCTTTGATCCCTGATTGTGAGGTAAAGGACTTTGAAAACTTTTATCATAAAATATTTTTCATCAACAACAATAGTACAAATAAAACCCCAATGCTATTGATACCATTAAACTTAACTAACTTTGTGGGAAGAATTTTGAAGAGCATGCATTGTTCAGACAGCCACCTTGGACACCCTCATCTGGGGTCTGTGCTGCAAGTGTGGACTGCTTCATCTTGGCCAGGATGCGGTACTTTTTGTCCCGCACGCTGTCCCGACACACCACCACACCACACGATCCCACTGCCTCACAGCTCCACCTCCTTGACCACTCACTCTCCATCACCCTCACCTGTAGACATTCAAGTTGATATAACATAATATCTATACAGAGCAATAATACATATGCAAATTATGACCAGTCGAAAAGCACACCAAAATCTTTAATCTATTACATACTTCATAAATATATGATACACACATGTCATGGCATGGCACTACTCAATTAAAAATGCAATTCTGCCTTAGCTTCAACAATAAAAACAAATTTTTCTAACCTTCAATTTATGTGGGTAACCTCTCTTATATCGGAACAAAACAATGTCTTCTGAGCCACTTAGATCGTACACAATTTTTGATCTTGATCCCTGAAAAATATAATATAAGTTTAAAGAAATATATCAGTTTTCTAGAATAAATGTTAAATATATAGGCTATATTTTTATATAAATATATTTAACAACTTACATTAGATGGAGACAATTATCAAATTTCTGTCTTTTATACTGCAATAACAAGCAATAACATAATCAATGTGCCATCTAAGGTTTCATAAACTGTAAAGCACCACATCAATAAGTAAATTCTCACAAATTTTCTTGAAACATTAAAAATAAAATGACTTTCATATCCCATCAAAAGTCTGTTAGTCTTTTCCTTATTGTCTGTCTGTTCTCATTATTTCACATGTCTTCATGCCACTTTTCAACAATTAGATGACCAAACAAATGAGATAAAAAGAAAAAATACCTAGACTCCTAGGAAAGGAGGGAGTCTCTCACAAGTTTCTGAAAACTCACCCGGACATGTAGTGGGAGACCAGTCTTGTTCACAATCCAGTATGGGGAATACACGTGGACTGCCGTCAGTCCTGCCCTGACTGTGTACAGTGCACACTCCAGCTTCCTGCGAGCACTGCCGTCCCCGTGAGTCAGTGTCAGGGTTCTGTGGTCATCACCCTTTTCGGTGCCAATTTCTAGAATGCCATCCCATTCACTTCCTAAGTAATTTGAAACCTGAAATATTAATGTTTATTACAGAATAAGTCTTTCTTTACAAAAACTTCTCTATAGAGGAAATTTCTATTAGTTACCATATTGCTTCATTTATTTCCCTGAATTCAATAGCCTGTTAAGTCAACAAAAACCTACAAAATATCATCACTACCTGGAACACTTAAAGCCCACACTTGAGCTCCATTCTACAGGCAAACTTTAAGATGGTATAAATAAGAATGTGAATAGAATATGAATGTGCACAAATCTAAGTCAGTTGTATCTACAAAAAATAGAAAATACCTAGAACACTCACTGTTAACAAGATACAAATGCATTCAGTACAGTATAAACACAGGTAGCCTTCAACTAAACAAAAACAAAGGCATACCTAAGCAACAAAATGATTTTTAAACACACCTGAACTTGAAGACTTATTCTTTTTCCTAAATCAATCTTATAAAGAGTAGTCTTGGCTCCTGGATCAAGGATGAGGGGCTGGGCAAAGGAAGGGTGTGCAAGGGTGAGAGTGCATGGCAGCAAGTTATGGATGGCCAGTGGAGGTGAGAGGCACAGAGTATAATTTGGTAAAACTCCACTCAGCCCTTCCCACTGCAAGCTGCTTAACTTCACTCCTTCCTGAATGGTCACCTGTGAACAAGATATAATATACATAAATTCCTATTCAGATGAATCTCATTGGGTTTAAAAATTTTGACAGCCTTCAATATGGGGTGAAAAGCAGCTGAGAGACTCACTGCAGCTGCTATTTCAGGATTGTGCTCTGTCTTGCCCTTACAGGTGAGTAGGTAGGAGCAAGTGGAGGATAAAACATCCTTCCACCATATTCCCACTTCACTAATGCCATAACTGAAAAAAGAGTTCAAGAAAATTAAGATATGTCAAACCTAATGAATCATATGGTTTTGTGTAACATACAGCATATGGCAACATCTTAGTTCATTATTAAACAGTAAATATCAACATACTCAGCAGCAGCAGGCTGAATGTGTAGTGAGGAATGATAGGCAACTGCCAAGGGAATGGTGAAGACCTGGTCTGGCTGGAGGGTTACCATAGGCACATGAGCATCAAAAGGATTGACAGGTGACACTACTCGAGAATTAAGCTCCCCAAGAGAGTGGCCAAGCATCTCCACAATGCTCTTTTTGAAGCACACATTGACCGGGAGAGGCATTTCATTCAGGATCTATTAGGAAAAGAGGAGTATAGGATATGTTAGGAAAAGATCAATAATATCTTCATTAACCTTTGCATGTCATAAAAAGATAACAAAAATTGATACAATGAGTGAACTGGGATTTCCTGTGATGACACTTAGGTTTGAAGGTTACTAAAACTTTATGAACCTTGTTTCCCTCCATATGAATGAACAATCTGCAAGTGCTGTGTTTCTTTCTTTTCCTGATACTAGACACTTAGTAGCTCATTCAATAAGCTTCATTCATGGAGGTAACTTCTAATGTATGTATCTCACATTTCTTACTTTAGTTCCTTATTGAAGTTTTGCATACAGTACTGATAGAATTATGTACTGTTTTCTTATCTCCCTCATCAATGACCAATTCATCACATGTCTTCCTTAAGCTTTTGTTATCAAGGACTTTTCACATATAAAATCTTTCTTTCCTTTAATTTTATTTATTGATTTTTTTTTTGTAGTTCCAGAGTATTTTTTACCTGTAAGGGGCTCCTGACAATGACTTTGGTGGTGAGGTGGTCCACTTGTACAGTCACTATCACATGGTACCTCTTGTCATTGCGAGGAGGACTCAGTTGGAAAATTCTACTTCGGGACTTTGTTCCCACAAACACCATGAGTTCATTGAAACCTGCAAAGTTGTTTAGATCATTTCATACTTAGAACAATGATATGGCCTTGAAATTCTCCTTATTGTTGATAAGTTGGATACAAAACAATTTGTTTATGCAAAATATCATGAAAGTACACTTAGTCATCAGGTGAATATAATATGAAAATTACACAAGTACTACAATTACTGACAGAATGGTGCTGTAGGAGAATATTACCCACCAGGCACTTTGATAATCAGCTGAAGCTTAGTGATGTCCTGATAGAGTTTGACAGGATTGGGACAAAACAATTCATAGAAACATTCACTTGAAGGGAGACTGGAGGGTGGAGTCAGAGGGGAGGAGGCAGGGAAAGAATGCAGGCTAAGGTGATCCCAGTCTCTGAATCTGTAATATGAATGATACAGGTATGAGTTATATGACATATAGAAGTGCTTTTGAAATAGTACTACATGTACATCTGCAATTCACATCCACCTCTTTACAGATTTCTTTCGAGGAATTCTGTGTGGAGTGAGTTGGCCATATTACCCTTCAATTACTGACTCATCTTCTGAAGCAGATTCTCCACCACTACGGCTTTTGCCTGATGCTGGACTTGATGGAACTGAGTCTGGCTCCTGGTACTTGGCTGTTGCCAGAACTTCTACCTTGGTGGCACCGTCAACCTGAAAAAAGTTAACCTTTTCATTCCATCAATAATGTCTACCATGTCTAGTGTTACTGTTTAGAAATGATGGTGCTACTCTATGTTGCAGATCAAGTTATCATTTACAAGATAAAATTAACCTCAGTATACATGAAGTCATAGGTTTTCTTGTCTATCAAAATTAAATTTTTTTCTATAAACTCAGCAAAGTCAAGTACATAATACAAATCCACAACAAAGTAAGCTTCCATAGTCTAAATAATCAGTAAAGCTCCACAGTTTTAAACAATCTCTGTATCACTATACTTAAGAAAATCAACACAATTATGCCATCAATTTCATGTCTATTCACATGCACATACATAACCACTGCAAACAATGATATCCATCAAAATAATGAATATCAGTATCAGTATAATACATGAGTGATGGATTACTTACCTCATCTTGCATCACCACTGTGACCTTTGAGTCAGGTCCTATCTCATTGGTGAGGAGGATCTGTTGCATGGAACGCGTGGCAGAGGACGTGATGGGCTGGGGATCTTCAGGCTTGTTAAGGTACTCAGAAATCAAACTGTTGACGGCAGTCATTGTGTGTGATGTGAGGGTGAACTCCAGGTTATCTCGAGAGTCAACAAAAACACATGTTGCCAGTTCACTGGGGCTGATGTCCTCCAACCAGTTACTAGTGCCATCTACCCCATCTATAAAATGTTTAAGGGAAATACACTCATTATCAGAAGAAAAAAAATTACAGTTCTGTATATTACATAAAACCCCTTCAAATGAAAAAGCATATGCAAGTTGTAATCCATCTTCAAAAGTAATGGTGACTCATATGTTTTGTATGAATGAAGTATGGCGATGAATACTTCTTATAACTTATTTGATTATTGACAGTTCATCCACGGACCCCATTCTTTAATATTAGTCTCATATGTTACATATTTATTTCTTTGACTTCACATTTTCTTCACCTCTCCAAATAGGTGAAGTGGTGGTAACAAAAAGGGTGGGATAAGATATGAAAGGAAAACATACATTTCTAACTTGCTTAAGGACAGGACAAGTTAATACATATATGCTGTGCAGGCCATTTCAATGTGAATGTGCTTTTGATATTAATTTTCAAATCAATACATTCCGACTAACCTGGAATCATTGGAGAGGTACCAAATACTGGGTTATCTTCCTCTTCTGATGATGATTCTAAATCTCCTGTTGATAGCTTTTCTGAGCCCTCTACATCTTTCTTAATGCTTCCTTTGCCTTCAACCTCATCACTGCTGTCTTCCTCCTCTGATTCCTCTGAGTCACTGGAGAACATGTGGGTGAATGCACTGGATATCTTGTGCAGGACACTGTCTTCAGTCTCAGAGTCAGAATCCAGAGGGAACCCTGAAAAGATGATTCATTCTTATTTAGTAATGAGATTCCCCTTGATTTGTACTTTCATATTTATCATATGAATTCACAAACATTTATAATTTTGTTATTTCTAACTTTATAAATATTACCTAAATACTAAAAGTATGTATTTACACATTAATCATATATTTTTATTCTCCTAGGGGTGTATTAAATTCTTTCTGTATAATTGTGTTACAATGAGAAGATAGGCAATAAATGGATGTACTGTATATACTACATGCATGGAGTCTTTCAAAATGATAATGTTCATGATAACTTATGAACTGAAAGTTAAATCAAGAGTGACTGAACAAAGAACTGATGCAGTGAGTGACATTCTGCTTCTTGAAGGATATGACTGGTTCAGAGGAGGGAACAAAAACTGTTTTGTTGTGAGTCAGGAATGGATAGCAACAAACATGTAAATATTGCCTTTAACAAAGAGGCATGACCATAAGCTTTATGTGTATGAAATGCAATGCTTTATAGCAGTGAAACTTGGTCAACTAGATGTGATGTAATGTCATGAAGCTGAAAGCAACCAAAGGAAGTGAAGGTGTAATGCAGTCACAAAAACTGGAAAAAAAAAGTGCAACCCCAATGGAAAAATAAAAGTTAATTAAGAAGTTAATTTTGACCTAATTGGAAAATAATAAGCACAAACACTTTATTTGCTTTGTTCATATGAACACTAATAAGGATGACTTGGTGAAGCATTTTAAACATTCTG
This sequence comes from Portunus trituberculatus, assembly GCF_017591435.1. Taxonomy (NCBI): domain Eukaryota; kingdom Metazoa; phylum Arthropoda; class Malacostraca; order Decapoda; family Portunidae; genus Portunus; species Portunus trituberculatus. The sequence continues at coordinate 5,910,733 of NC_059278.1, read as the reverse complement.
TCATGAAATGAAATGCAAAAAGAAATGGGATGAAGTCTTCAAGAGATTTATGAAATGGAGACTTTGACTGAAAATTATATATAGCTACAAGTGTCACATTGTTTCTTTAAGTATACACACACACAAAAAAAAAAATAAATAAATAAATAAAATAAAATAAATAAATAAATAAATAAATAAATAAAATAAATAAATAAATAAAAAAAAAAAAAACAAAACAAAAATAAAACTAAATAAGTAAATAAATACGTAAATAAGTAAATAAATAAATAAATAAAATAAATAAATAAAAAATAAATAAATATAAAAAATAAATAAAATAAAATAAAATAAAATACAGTGGTACCTCGAGATACGGAAGCTTCTTTTTGTATACAAAAATTTCACTTTACGAAATTATATGTGAAGATTTTTTTGTTTAATATTACGAAAAATTACTCAGCATACGAAAGATACGAAACAAAACTCAAAATTCCTGCGTGCAGAAAATTTTTTAAATTTGCGCCACACAAGTCGTTTAATGATATTTGCCTGAATCATTTCAGGAACATATTGAAAAGTAGGCAGAAACAAAGTTCCTTGGATCATTATTTTTGAAAGGTTTCCTGGTCAAGACGGCCCCTGACCACGACGACCCCTCATTTCTACCACGATGGCCTCATTTGTTTACCCTAATGACCCCATGTTTACCATGGCGACCCCACACCAAATTTTGGGTTATTGTCCTCTTATTTCTTTCATTATGTTAACACGTTAACCGTGGATGGCAACTCAGCGTTCCTGAGATAGTTTTTTGTAGTATGGAGCGTTAAAAACCATAACTTATTGGTACACTGGTGTACCGTGCGCATATAGTGCATATACATATCCAGGGTGTAACACCACTTTCTGTACATATTGAAAGAGGTGAGAGAACATGCATTTCTAAGCAGAAAATGTTATATACACATATGCATTTTAAGGTTTCGTTTACCCGTAAGATGATTTTAAAATTTCTGAGAGGCACGCGATAGTCCATTGTGTTTTTTATGAGGTGACGATGACTTGCTGGTTAGCTGCAGCAGCCGGAGGTGCTACTTGGCTAAACATTGAATGTCTTAATGTTATGTTTTGCAATATGTGGAATGTTTCAGTATCTTACATTTTAAGACAGATTGTATTAACAAGTATGCAATTTACTGATAAACATTACACGATAACATTATTGCGGTGATTAAAAGTAAGTACTCACGTACGTACTATGTGGTACAGTACCTATCACTGGGTGAGGAAGGAGGAGGAAGGGTGGGGGAGTGGTGAGCGACTGATTTGTTAATACAATCTGTCTTAGCATAAGATGTATTAACAAATATAATTTCAAACCATCTTATGGGTAAAAAAAAAAGCCGAGGTTGTCATGGTAAACATGGAGCCGTAGGGAAGGGCTATCATGGGAGGCCGTTGTGGTCAGGGGCCGTCTTGACCATGACCCTTTTTGAAAGAGGCCATTAGTGAGTCAAGGTGAAGGTCAAAGTGATCCGAAAAAACAGAAAAGAGAAGAAGAATCTGATGAAAATTAGAAACTGAAAAAGAAATATCAATTTTAAGCGTTTTGTAAAGTTAAGCGTTAATTAATAAAATTTAGAAACTGAAAAAAAAATAAATAAATAAAAAAAATAAAAAAAAAAAATAATAATAATAATTTTAAAGTGTTTCATAAAGGTAAGTGTTAATGTTTCCTGCGATTTTCTATAGTTTCTGCCGTTTGCCTTCCTCCTCTGCCGCCACTTTCCCTTTCAGACATCGCCTCACTCGAAAGGTAAGGTTCCATATTTTTGTATAATTTTTGTATTATTATTTTTCATTTATTATTGCCTTATGATCTATTATCTACTTCATTTACAGGTATTAATGGTTAGGTTAGGTATATTGAATGATTTAAATGTATTTGGCTCTTATTTCATTCTGGTTTTACCCTTATTATAAAATTTAATGTGGTGTTTTCATAGGGCTTGGAACAAATTAGGCGATTTACATGTAAAATGCGACTCATTATATGAAAAATTCATAATACAAAAGCCACTCCGGAACAAATTAATTTCGTATCTAGCGGTACCACTGTATAATCTAAAAAATAAAAGATAAATAAAAAAATAAATAAAATACAATAAAATAAATAAATACATAAATAAAAAAAAAATATATAAACAAAATAAAACAATAGAAGCATATATCATCCCCAAGACACAATACATACAACATGTATATTACCTGAAAGACTTCCAAGTTCAGCTGTTGGGCGTCTAGCATTTGGACGCTTGACTGCTTGTTGTGTATGATGTTTAAGCACCACCATTTCGTTGTCTTGGGACTCTTCATCTGTGGATGACTCAGAGTCTTCAATGGGACAGCTGATGTAACTGTTTCTGTTACTGGTGTAACTTGTGTCAACAGAATCACAGTAAGGGCCAGGGTGTTTCCGCTTTACCCCTACGGGCTGTGCGTGAGTCTGCAGGGTCCTAATAATGGCTTCCCAGGGTCTTAACACCTTATTGCTTTCACTTACAGGCTCAATGACTGGTTCCCAAGAAGAGAACTGTTCATTATAACAAGATAACTGTAGCTGTATTTCTGCCTTGCTATACATCAGTTTGGACCAGTCATTAATTTCTGCATTCAGTGCAGACTTACACAAAAGAACAGGAACAGCAGTTTTCATAGCTTGCTTTTCAAAAGAAACTGCAATTTCTGCAATTCTGATGGTTAAACATTGATGTGGTTTAGTTGTTGGGTACTCAGGCTTAATATATACTTCCTCATCTGGGTTTATTGGTGATATTGTAGCAGTTAGTGGTCTGGGAGACCACAGATCCTCTAAGTCTGTGTTTGGAAGATGGAGTTTGAAAGGTGTTAGATGCAGACTTAGGCTCAATGTTAATTCATCTGCTACATCCATACAAAGATGGACAACTGCTGGATTTAAATGAATATGAACATGTGGAACCCTTAGGTCAGCTTTGACGCCTTCCTCCACATTACGAAACACCCAAGAGCCTTCAATGTCACAAGGCTGCATGATGGAGTATGGACTCTGACTAGACAAAGAGTACATAGAAGCAAACAGCTGGCATCTGTCCAGGGCGACATGGAAGCTTTCGTTTCCTGGATGACGAGAGTAGTCAATATGAACTTCACATCTCAACACTAAAATTCTACTAGTTTTTTCTTCACAATCTACAAACAATACTATCTCAGGTCGCTTCACTTTGAAGGACAGGGAGAGTGTTTTCAGATCATCTGTATTGCTTGTCACAGTAGAAAGGTATCCACTTGTACTGTCAGCAGAACTAGGAGGTCGTCTAATGATCCTGACCCCATCCACTGTTGTGCCTAAATCCCCTACAAAGCCAGGATTTATTATTCCTCCACTTGTGCTTGCAGTTCCAGGGATAGCATCATTAATATATCTGTAAACTGCCAAGGCAAATGGAACTGATACATTAAGTCTTGTTCTCTCTATACTGACCTCCATTGCTCCATCTCCATTTGGACTCATTTTGTACACAAGATCCATTATAGGCGGAACACTGACACTGAATCTCCTGGAACTCATGTGCATCTCTTCGCTATACTGTCCAAATATTTTCTTGATGACATGATAATCAAGGTCTGGCCTCACATCATACAAATCACAGGCATGCAGTGTTACCCTCACATCCAAGCTTCTGTCACTATTCATGTCTCCATGAATTTCAACTTCTCCAACTTCTAATCTGCAAAGGGCAGTGGCAGCATCACGGACAGGGGAACTCAACACTTCGTCCATATCAGTGTAGAGTGTGAGAGTCAGACCATCTAAAGACAGAAGAGCATCAGCAATTCGATAAATGTCCACTGAATGTGTTAAAAAGGCCTGGAGCTTTCCCACATTATCATCACTGCCGGCTTGAGGAGTACCAAGTTCTATGGGAGTGAGAGGCTGGGAATTAATACTTGTGTCAACAAATTGTGCCTCTGCCCTATTCTGAGTCATCACTGCCAAAATGGTGTTCAGATCACGCTGTCCCATGTTGACACACAGGGTTCCCATGTGGATGCTGACGTCCCAGGACAGCAAGTCTCTACACTGTGGAATAAGGGAACGTTTGATATCTGCCCTTATGGTGGATGGTTCCAGGATGTCTTCCTGCATTTCCAGGCCTCCACTAAGCACCATCACTGCACGGCAAATGTGCATGCGTCCTAACTCAATGAGAATGTTTTCTACAGCTCCTCCTCCTGTCCCTGTATATGCTGTTTTGAAGAGATTATCTATTTTTAGCTCACCAAGGCTGATGACTAGCAAACTAGATGAGTCAGATTTCTGAGGTATAAGGATAGTAGGAGCATGGATATCAATACTAAGGTTGATTTTTCTCCCTGACAAAATTTCCTCAAAGCTAGTTTCAGCTGCCTTGCTAGCATGCTTCAGTGCCACCTGAGTTCCTTCCCTATTAAGGAGAGGCTCCATAAATCGTTGCATATCTGCCAAAAACTTGCAAAGGAAAACACACTGTACTCTACCAATTCTTATCCTTAAAGCTGCATCAGGATTGACAGTGTGAGGAGAGACATCTATTTCATCAACGCCTTTATGTGTTGGACTGAAATTGACATACTTTATGTCAAACACTCTATCCTCCTCAATCTCAACAATCCTTGAGTAGAGAGTTATGTCAGAAATATCATCAACAGACAACTCTGACAGAGCAGCTCGAAATATCTTTTTCTCATTAGCTTTAAAGATGCATTCTCCTTGGAATCCTCCTACTTTGGCTTGCAAGAAATCAAGATCATTATCACAAAGTTTCAGGTTCAGGTTGTGAAGATGAGAGGAAAATGACCATTTTGTAGCCCCAGATGGGACAGGGGGATCCTCAGGGCCAGACTTTAGCCAGGCCATAAAATTCTGTGGAACACTTAATTTTGGTAACTGTTCCTCTACATGTCCCAATTTGGCTGACAACATAGTAAGGAAGTTAGTGAGGGTTATAACTGATCCTCGATGCCAAACAACATTCAAAGTTGCAAAATCTACCACAAGACTCTGTTCAGTGGAATGAAAGTGTGTCTTGAAGTCTGGACAATTTGCCCTAACTTTTCTGTAGAGCAACGTAGCAATACACATGCAGCCTACTTGGGGTGAGGACACAAGCTCCAGGTACTCCCCTGAAGGGCTGTGGTGGTATTTATCAACAAGTTGCAAAGATCCAAGGGTGAGCTGTATGGCTGGCCCATAGTCCATGATAGCTGACTCAAGCACCAGATGAGTTGCTCTTAACATTAAATAAGGTCTGTCTCCATGGTCACTGGATCTTGAAATGGCAACTACAACTTCATCAATACATAACCGTGACAAGACTGCAATCATGTTATGAGGTGAAGTGTTGTCTTCAAATCCTGGTAAATCCAAAGGTTTACCCCAAGACTCTCCCTCATCATCACTATTATCAGAAGCTGAAAAGTACTTTTCCAACTCAAGGCTTGTCTGGGATATCGTGTCACTGGCAGAAAGTGGCCGAACATGTCTGAGAAGAGGAGGAGTGGAGTGCAGGTCAACTGAGTCTGACACAAATCTTTTTCTGCAGAGTCTATCCTGAAGCAAATTCCTTATTAAAGCTAATTCAGATATGTTAAGATCCATTAAACAGTGAAGAGGGTCCAACTGATGCTGCTCAAACAAATAGTCATCAACAGTATCACAGTTCAACATGCAGCAATTCAGTGTTGGCAGATGGTGAGTAAAGTCCATCAACTGGCCCAGCCGACTGTCCGAGAGGTTGAGCTTCAGGGGTGTAATGTGGATGTCAACTTTCTGCTGAGGTAACTGTCTGTATTCCGGGTGTATGCTGTTAGCAAGGTCAATCTTCACCCTCACCCTTGGTAACAGGTGAGAGTCGGAGTCGTTGCGAGTTCTGTGAACCCTCCACTCATCTCCAGAATCAGCAAATAGAACTTGGAGTTGAGAGACCGTGACTGTGAGACGGTCATACAGTCGCTCCTCCAGTTCCATCCGAGTGGCATCTTCAAGGTCTACAATCTGTCCACCTATCTCACTGTTAACCTTAAGACCCCCAATGTCCAACACTAAGACGTTTCCACCTTTCTGTATGGATCCGTGTTCCGGTAAGACAATGAAGGGACTTTTGATGTCTAGATCCAAGTTGATTGTCCTGTGTCTGGCAATGGCATACTCCACTGCTGCCCTGCCACTGCTGACCACACCAGTCATGGCATCAGCAGCCACTTCATCAAATGTGCGGTACTTCACATTAGGCACTCGGAAGAAGTAAATCATCTCGGCACAAGCATGCTGTAAAGAGAAAGTAAATCCATCAATTTGCAAATTTGTAATAATGATCTGAAAAGATACACCATGTGCTCAATTTTCCTTCTTCTCTGCTACAGGAATAACAGGGATTATGACAAATGAGGACTTTAACTCGTCTCACAGAGAATTTTATTGTTTACATTGTAGATGCCATCTTCCATATGCAACTATTTGGAAGGAAACGATGCACAAATCAAAAGATCACATTCAACATAAACATCTTCAAATACCTGATTATAAAGCAATTCCAGAGGATCCAACTTCATGGTGACTGCGTAGTCAGAGGCCACATTCAGAGGGTTTCGTTCGAGATCAAGTGAAAAGGCAATACCAAAACCTGGGCAGTAAGGTGAATCATTAGTGTGTTGTTATGACTTATGGTAATCATGGAAAATTTATATTCAGACTTCAATGTCAAAAATTATCAAGATTGTAAAGGTTTTGTACATAAAAGAGAACAGGATGGCCAAACTCAGTAAAACAAATTAATCAAGCAGCAAAGATACGCTTTAAAAAATAATTCAGATTACAGTATAATCAATTGGGCATCATCAAATATATCTTATTTTTTATACAAAATCAAACTTCTTTAGAAAATTATTTCTTTAAGTAAAGGGTAACATACAGAATAAATGCAAAATCAATAAGATTACTCAAGTAGAAAAGTCAACTTCAATATACAGTAAGAATGATGATGCTGATTTAAGACCTTCACACACCTTCAAGCAACACACTCACCTGCAGAAGGGGTGCCATCCACCAGCTTCACCACATACACCAGCTCCTGCTCCATGTTTGAGGCCTCAAGATTAAAGGATTCTGCCTTCACGGACAGTTTCTGGTACTTGACGCCGTATCTGTTTTCAGCACTCATCACAAAGCCAGACAGTGTGGCCAAGGCAACATCATGTTCATCATCCTTGAGAGTTAAGCTCACATTTTGCAAAGACAAGTAAGCTTTGTGGTCTGAAAAGTTAAAGAAAAGATCAGGAACATTTGGGAAAACTCACCACTTTACTTTTAAGCATGTTCTGCATACAATTATAATTATGTTCCAGTCCATATTCATGCACTCGGATAAAAAATTGACAAAATAACGACATCTCGGAGATATGTTTGTGTGTGTGTGTATATATATATATATATATATATATATATATATATATATATATATATATATATATATATATATATATATATATATATATACAGTAAGTCCTCGTTATATGGTACTTCTTTATCCAGTAAACTCACAGTTACGGTATTTGGAAATTACTACCCTCGATTCGATATATAGTAAGAAAAATTCACAGATACAGTATCCGCTCATGTCATGCCTAAACCTGCTGTTTTTCTTTTCGTGTTATTGCATCCAACCACTGAGCAATTGTTTGGCATGTTTGGTTGTTTACAACACTGTGGAGAGTTTGATGAACACTCCAGCTAGCCCAGTGTCCACAAGCAATATGTAAACAACAGGAAACCTCAGGCATCAGGCCAAAGTGCCCGAACGTCCAGCCAAAAGTCAGCTGTCAGTGAGCACTGAGCTGGGGTGGCACGGGAAGTGTGACTTGGAAGCAGCCACAGCAATAATCAGTCTCTTCCCGCGTTTCCCAGTGAACACAAGTGAAATCCTTACATGTGTTTTTTTGTGGATATTATCACGACGCACAGTGATGCACCCATAATGGCCCTAAAACGTTCTGCAGACACTGCTGGAGTTGACAAGGCAAAGAGAAAGAGAAGTAGTATGCCCACTCAGCGGAAGATGAGTAAGGGCTGAAATCCCTACTGTCCCTTAGCCTCGGGAAGGACATCACCTGATAGAATACATGCCGAATGAAAGGTATATAAAAACATTTTCTGTTTATTTCTTTTGTGCAGTACTTTACATTTCTTTTATATGACTATTTTCGTGTATTTTAATTTCTGTACGGGTGACTTTTAACGTGCTGGAACGCATTCCCTATTATTACATGTTATAATGGGTTTGGTATCCAGTAATTTCGATTTGTGATAAGGTTTTCAGGAATGCATATGTACCGTATAATGAGAAATTACTGTATACAGTGGTACTTCGACATACGATTGCCCTAACATACAATTTTTTTGATATACGATGAAAAATTTTATATAATTTACACCTTGAAATACGAAGATATTTTTAAGATACGATTAGCCATCAGTAGGTGGTGCAGCGATTGCTTGGCTACCCGCGTCCACCCGAACATTCAGCCCGCGTTATGTATCATTGTTCATCCTTTGTGCATGTATGTGTCTGTGCTCCTCGGCAGTGTGTATTTTTTATTAAATTTTGTGAACTCAAGATCATGGGTCCCAAAAGTAAAAGTTTGGCAAGAAACACAGAAAATACCCTGTATTCACATACTGATTACATTTAGAAATTCAATAAACGAGTGAGAACAAATGGTTTTCTGCCCACAAGCAACTCTTCCTCTTTGCAATGCAAAAAATCAGGCCTTGCGTCCGATCGAGTTCAGCGGCCTTGGCTAGAGCGAGAGAAAACGGGCCCCTTGTATCCTCTCTCTCTCTCTCTCTCCTGCTGTCGCCTGTTCTGATACCACTCTCATTCAAAAGTTGTCTCCCTGTAACATGGTGAGAGACCTATAGAGAGGTATAGAAGTAATGCTCGAGGGAGAGGTGGCGGAATCAGACACAGTGAAATCACTCGCTACCACCCTCCATCGTTGGTGACACAGTGACGTAGAGCATATGTTTACTCCTGCCCACAAGCAACTCTTCCTCTTTGCAATGCAAAAACCAGAAGTCTCTAGATGTTATAGTTACCAAAATATCACAGGTTGAATGAGGTAGTATCATTGGTTTATGTGGCCTTGCGTCCGATCAGATTCAGCGGCCTTAGCTAGAGTGCGAGAAAACGAGCCTCTTGTATCCTCTCCCTCTCCCTCTCTCTCTCTTTCTCTCTCTCCTGTAACCTGTTCTGATACCACTCTCATTCAAAAGCTGTCTCCCTGTAACATGGAGAGAAACCCAAGGTATAGAAGTAACGCGAGCGGGAAAGATGCTGGAATCAGACACAATGAAATCCCTATCGATCGCTTCTACTATTTACTGTTGGTGACACAGTGACGTAGAGCATATGTTTACTCCTGATGAGTGTTGCCAGCTCACAAGCAAAAAAAACGAGAAGAAAATAACCAAAATATAGCCATCAAAAGCCTAAACGTCTATTGACGTGCCCCGTCCCTTGTGTGATGAACGTCTATCAATGTGTCCCGAGTTTTGTAGGTTAGTTGTTATTTTGAGCAATATAGTTAATTTATATCATGCATACAATAAACATTGTATTTATCTTATATCAAATCTATATTTGGTTGGTATTTAAAGCATGTTATTTTTTTTTAGGGGGGTGGGGGTAAATTCATATCACAAGAATGAATTAATTGTATTTCCATTAATTTCTATGGGAAAAACTGATTTGATACACAATTTTTTTTATACACAACGATCGTCACGGAACAAATTAATTTCGTATGTCAAAGTACCACTGTATATACATACAAACACACAGTCAACTCTCAATCAACATGAGTTTGAATAATGTAATTTCAATTTAATGCTTCTTGATATTTAAAGAGATACAATTAAATAACAAGATTTATTCAATTCAATAAAGGTAAACTCAACCTGATGCCATCACCCACACCAACGTTGTTTCTGATGGGAAATGCACTGGGCCAAGATCCAGGAAACCTAACAATAAGTGGAGCAACTTCAGAAGGTGAAATGGTATCCATGAACACACAGGGAAACATCATTGCTAGCAGGTAAAACCACCTACCGAGGAGATGTTATAGTTTCATATATATATATTTATTTACATTCACCAAACCACAATTCTATTAGCTTTTTACAAGCCCTACCACCAAGAAATGATTGAATTGTGATGCAGAAAGTGAAATTTTGTATGGAACATCGAAAAAAAAAGGCAGGAGACGAGGAGGCATTATTTTGTCCGCCACCAATTAGCAATGGCTGCTTCTTCTTCTTCTTGTGACCCCCTTTAGCTCATGTGTTGCTTTCACCACAGTATTTGTGTTTCTGCCTCTCTATTGCCTGTTATAATGGATATCATATCTTTGTATTAAAATATGATCATGCCATGAGTATCACCTTGACTTCGTGGCAGAATGATAGTTCAGAGACGTTCTGTTTCTTCTCACAGTCTTCACTCCCCACTCAGTTTGGAGCTAACATGCACTGTGAGTGCATCATTTCTCTGCATTTTCACTTGGTATCCTATGGCATCCAAGTGTCCTTCAATCTCCTCACAGGAAAGAGATTCCAAGAAATCAAGGAAGACTGTGACCATTGAAGAGAAGTTTGATATTTAAAAATTTTTATTATACTTTTTTTTTGTGTGCACGAAGGAAACTTGCCACAAAAAAAAAAAAAAAAAAAAAAAAAAAAAAAAAGCAGCCCCACTTTAACTGCAAGTTCCCTAAAAGATTTGAAAGGAATTAGCCAGAAGACAGGGACAAATGTCTTGAAACCTCCCTCTTTAAAGAAGTCAAGTTGTATGAAGATGGAAATACACTCGACCCTCGAAACAACGGACAAATGCGTGCACAACCCTGTCCGTAGATTGCAAAAGTCTGTACTTTGCAAAAGTACGTAAAAAACTGTATAAAATGTACGTAAAATACTGTGTAATCATTAAGAAATCATTCAAGCAGTATTACAAAGCACCTACAGGACAATAATTTGCCGGGAACAGACAATCGCGCGCATTTTAATATTCGTCCGTAGATTAAACCGGACTCCAGAATTTGTCCGTAGTTTCCGAAATACGTTGATGGGAGATCCGTTGTTTCAAGGGTCGAGTGTACAGAAGCAGGCAGGGAGTTCCAGAGTTTACTAGAGAAAGGTATGAATGATTGAGAGTACTGGTTAACTCTTATATTAGAGAGTTGGACAGAAAAGGGATGAGAGGAAGAAGAAAGCCTTGTGCAGCAAGGCCGCAGGAGGAAGGGAGGCATGCAGTTCATAAGATCAATAGAGCAGTTAGCATGAAAATAGCAATAAAAGATAGAGAGATGCAACATTTCAGGAGTGAGAAAGAGGCTGAAAACAGTCAGTCAGAGTAGGTGAGGGGATGAGATGAAAAGCTTTTGATTCCACCCTGTCTAATATTATGTTAGATCGCTATGCTAGAGGAGAAAAGACCTCATTGGAATTGAAGGAAAACACGTTGCGTTGTGTTTTTATTGTTTCTGTGATCTAGTGATGTATTAACATTCTTTTTTAAGGTTTGAGTAACAAAATCCCCAAAATAGGCAGACTTTCCCAGTAGCCAGGAATGTAACTGTCCCCTATTACCATTGTTTTCTACGGGATAATTGCTTAAATAATGTGATTTTGAATAAAGCGACATCTCCAGGAACGTAACCCTTACGTTAATCGAGAGTTGACTGTATATATATATATATATATATATATATATATATATATATATATATATATATATATATATATATATATATATATATATATATATATATATATATATATATATATATATATATATATATATATATATATATATATATATATATATATATATATATATATATATATATATATACACACACACACACACACACACACACATATATATATATATATATATATATATATATATATATATATATATATATATATATATATATATATATAACCACATTCTTTCATATCACAGCAAATCTATAATAAGTCAGGAACAGGAAAACTCCTCACCTATGTCATCCCTGTGTACATCCTCGCCTGGGGTCTCTAGTTCCTGCAGTGCAGCATGGAGCTGGCGCCGCTCCTCCTCTGTCAGGGTGGTGAAGGGCCCATTCCTGTGTCGGGTTCCCACGATGTCCACCACTAATGCGTCGTCTGATGCATGAGGGTCACTGCTTCCTATCATCCAAGATAACCAGCCACCCTCAGAAGATTCCACAGGATGAACTAAACTGGGTTGTTCTTGTGAGATCTGGAATTAATTCATTGACCTCCTTGATAATACAACTGAGCCAAAGTGTATGCAAGTGGGTCAACTTTCAAATATAGTAATAATACAATTCTCAAATGACACACTGGGTGTACCTTGATCTTTGCATGCATTCGAGCCAGAACAATGCTGGTGAGGCTTAGTGCATCTTCAAGCTTCATGAGATCAGCCTCTAGTTCACTGTTGTATCCCTCAAGAAGATGCTTCTTATACAGCTGAGTATATTCTTTATATAAGGATCTGTGGGAAAGAAGAATTACAACCATTTTGTGAAAACCTATGGTACTCAAAAAGTTTTCAGTATTTCTCACCCTAAATACCAATTATGCTGATGCTCTAATAATACTGAACTAATTCTATATAATTTCCTTGCCTCACCTGTGTTTCTTAATGCTACTCCAAGAGAAGGGTCGAATTTGTTCATGGATAATGGCACTTGCAGCGTACTGCCACCACTCTGCTGCGTGACGGGTTAAGGGCACTTCTGGGCGGTACTTCAAGAACCGTCTGAAAGATATGCCAAGGTCACACTGTGTGTGAGTGTATATGTGTGTTGTAACATATAAATGACAATGTGAATAAAATGAGAATTACAATTGCATTACAAATAAGTAAACATATAAATATGACAAAAAAGATGAATTGCATATATTTACTGTGATGAAGGAATAGCACAATACATAGAAGCTTCACCATGTTCCAGTAAGCAATGAAGAGTCCTTCACACTCTAATGGAATACATGACAAGATTCAATTTGTTTGCTTTAAATCGTCTTGTATCTTGAACAGTACAACATAATGTAGGATCACTCACCTACTTGTATTGATTATGCTGAATGCTTTAAAAAGCTCAGTTAAGCTTAAATACTGCTGCTGGGAAAGTGATAGTGCTGCATCCTTGATAACAGCATCCACTAGCAGACCAGGCACTCTTGCTTCACGCTTCATCTGTTGCCGCATCTTGACTTTACAGCGCACAGGTTGAAGGACTATGGAGAAAACAAGTACCATTTTCATTTTACTGGCAGAAAATTTGCTCAAAAAAGTACCTCTGCCAGCACAAAACATTCCTCTCTATGCACAAGTTCCAGAGGTTAATCAAAAAAGCGATACATGTATTGATGGATTAAGACAGTAATGGAATGCAGACTGCTGTGAATCATCATCTTGCTTACAACCTCCAGCTCATCATAAGACAAATATAACCATAAAACTCCTGATATCTTATACATTACTTAAGGAAAAAACTAGATGCATGAAAAGGAGGATAAGTACAAAATCTTTACAGAGGGAAACAGAAGGCAAACCCAAATTATGTAATTTCTGAACACCTTAGTCAAAGTTGAAAACATATATGTATATAAAAAAATGTCCTGTAATGCAATTTTGCACAAAAGATGAACATATCTTGCAAATTCTGGTTACTGATTTCTGGACATTGTATTTAACAGTTGTATGATCTCAAAATATCAAATTTATATGATCCATCAAATCAATAATAAATATGAAAAAAAGTTATTCACAAAAAAAAAGGGAACCAAAGCAAATAATTTAGCAAATTGAGCAAATAAACTTCATAGGTGAGGTTTCTTTGCTAAAATTTACCGTCATACCAAACTGAAAAGGCTCCTCATTGATGGAGAAAGTTTCCAGGCCTTGCTGCAGGTACTGACGCCAGTGGTCTGTGGTGATGTGGGGCTTGACAAGGCGCTGGCGGTCACTCTTGGGGTTGATGTAGAGTGAGGTGGATATGAAGTCAACCACCTTATTCACAGTGGCTGCATTGCCATCGATCTGAGTCTTCTTCCATTTACTGAAGAACACAGTAATTGAATGAAATCTGATACAAAGACGTTTTTGTTGCATACTTATAAAGTGCAACAAAATGCATGATTAGGTTACAAGCAGAGAATGAACAATAATCTGCAAAATTGGGTGTGACACTCACTGGTTTGTGGTGTCAGCTGACAGGCTCTGCAGGCACAGGCCAACCACCAGTGGCTCATGGCAGGAGTGAGTGTCCTCATAGCGAATGTGAACATTATTGATGTGCAGTTCTAGGTTATTCCAAATTCTGTTGTAAAGCATACCTGCAAAACAGAAGGGATTGAAAAATCTTTAAATATATTACAAGAATTCTTGTGAAATTGCTAAAAATCTATAAAATATTGCAGGAATATTGTAATCACCACAATTCTCCAGCTGAAAATATTTTTGCTAGTGAAATATGTACTATATTTTAAATCCACACTCACACTTTCCAAGACTTTCTTGAATATAACTCATATTATAATGACACCTAGCTTTATAAATAACATATGTTCATGAGTGATTTAAAGCAAGGCTATACATTAAATAAATATTCCATAACAATTATTTAGCAAGCTGTAATTGTATTATAAACAGAGGCTTTCCCTTTCCTCCAACACACCCCACACACTGTTCCTGTCCTGGGCACTGTCCACCGGTGTTGGATCGGGGAACAGGTGCGCCAGAGTCTGTCGTTTTCTAGCACGGTCCAACTCCTTCTCCTGCTCCCTGTCATATTCAACAACTGGTGTAACAAGTACAAACACATCCTGAAACACAAACACAGAAAAAGTCAATAAAGATTCAATGGAAATAATATACATATGGATATACAGTGGACCCTTGGACTGGGAACACTTCAGATTTGGAACAAGAATTTAAATAATTTTTACCCTCAGGTTGGAACAAATTTTGGACTTGAAACATCTTTAAGGCGGCTGAATCTGGCAAATCTGAGTGACCCTGGCGCCGTTGGCAGGAGGTAAATAACAGTTGCCGCTTTGTTTTGATTCTGTATTGTGGACTTGCTCTTATTCCCAGCTGTGGCCCAAACATTTGACCAGTCACTTAACCAGGTAGGTTGGTTGAGTAATATTTCATATAAATAATACACTGATCTCATAACTAACAAAAATATTTCTTAACTACTGTAATGACGAAGTGTAACAGACATAAAATAAACAATCCTCATTGGAGTAACTGACTATGCTAATGGTAGTGCTGCCACAACCCAGCACATTCTTAATACCTGGTAAAGTGACACTCACCATGAAGTTTGCCACTAAAAGGTAAATAATGTTGATTTTACATAGATCAATTCTTATTCTTTCTGGTAAAAATTTGGAGTCTTCGAACAGATTAAAATGATATACATTACTGGTGTAGCCTTGTGATGGTGGCCACTTACTTGTCTTTATTATTATTATTATGATTATTATCATTATTATTATTATCATTATTGTTACAGTCGCACTGTATTGCGTTTATGTATATGCCGTGTGCCTGAGCTCTTTGTTTTCCTGCTCGCCTCTGCGTCTCTCTCAGTTGCCAGTAGTGTCTTATGCCGCTATGTTCTCGTACACTCCACTCTTGTTATTCTGTATCAGGCTGGATTAATATCTGGCCACACAGTGTTTGTAACTTAAACCTTACACCAATGGTTCTTAAAGTGGTCGTTATCAACCCACAGGAATCGGTGAATAACTGGGAGGATGGTGAATATTACTACTGTTGGGGTGAAAGAGACCACTGAAGCTTTCATTTGGAAATTCTATAACCTTGATCATAATTTGTAAAAATCTGAAGAAAATCAGGTACCATTTGATTAAAAAAATAAACAAGTTCTTGAATTTGAACCATAAGCAATCATTTTTCAGTAATTAATCTTGACAAATTTCAGCAGTGCTGGCAACAACAGCTTCAACCAACCCTCATAGTCTCACACTGTCTGTTCCTACAACTTGACACCTTTTAAGAAAGAAATATCAAGAAACCTTGCTAACTAAACCAACCATTGTTTTGGATATATTATGTTTTTTCTTTTCAGAGTGGCAAATAACTGCTTTCATTTTGTAATGTTTTTTTTCCTTTGGCAGCCATCATTGATATATAAAAAAAAAAAAACTACTACTACTACTGTTACTACTGCACACTGATTTTGCCATTGGAATTATTTTCCTTGAATTAAAAGATAGGGGTTCGATGGAAATTCTGAAACTTCATTGGGGGTCAACAAATTAAAATGTTTGAGAATCCCTGCCTTAAACATTCTGGACTGCTGTGTGTTAGCCAGGTGCCCCTACCTGGAACAGCCTCAAATGCAAAGATCACCCAGAAATAACCATCTGTATTAGTACGTATGTAATGCCAAGCCTTCCTTGCCCTCCCACACCATCATCTAATTCTGCCATGTAGCTTGCCATTAAAAAGTAAATAATATTGATTTTACATGGTTCAATTCTTATCTACTTAGATAAAAATCTGGGGTCTTGGAAAGGATTAAAATTATTTACATTGTTTCCTATGGGGGAAAAACAGTTTCGCATTTGGAATAATTTGGACATGGAACAGGTTTCTGGAATGAATTATGCTCCAAGTCCGAAGGTCCATTGCATTATCATTTCAAGATCAAATTTTCATTGTGATTTCTGACACCTAACCAAAAGCATCTCCATTGACTTTACTTCTTCATCTTTCCCTCCTCCCCTTTGTTAATAAAGCAAGTAAATCGATGTGATATTTCTCATGAACTTTAGGAAATGTATCTTTTATCTATAAAGGCAAAAATTCCACTTTTTGAAACTATGTACAGACAGCTCCCTACTTGATGAAACAACCTTCCTACCCTTATTTCTACCTACACTGACCATGTCAACTTAAGGGCTTTTAATAAGTACATACAGTATCACAGACCAGAAGTCATGACATGTCAAATAAGTACTAGTGCTGTGGGAATCTGAGCCACTTGTTTAGGACTCTGCCTGGCCTTTCACCAGCCATCCTGTCCTGCCAGGCTGTCTACAATCCTCCACACATCTTGCCTTTTGTTCTGAAACTGGACACCTCTGCCACCTCCTCTCCCTTCATTCTTAGCATGGATTATTAAAAAATTATAAGGGAAATACAGTACTGTTTTCTAAGCCTTTACCTCCAACCACGACTTGGCATTTATGATTTGAAGTCACATCCATAGACTTATGATTTACAATAAAATCACCAAGTAGTTCCTTGATTCACAAACCTCAATATTGATGACCACTGGCTGAGTGAAGAAGCTGCTGTAGGGAACAGTAAGTGATATCCTGCCAATTGTACCTTTCTTCACTTCAATAGGAAGAGGACTTCCATAAAAGATATCTAGGAAAGACTGTAAAGAAAAAAAAAAAAAAAAGAAAAGAAAAAAGGAGTAACATTAGTTAGCACTAGACAGTAAAGCTTCTATTGGTGTATACATTGGTAAAATGTCAAGGGTCAGATTACTAAAACTTAAAATGATCTACATTTGGAATAACATTTCACCATCACCATTAGCCACATGAGAAAACAAAGCCTAATATATAACTTCTTTGTTTCCTGTCATATTTCATATTACAAGATGCAACTGCTGAGTAGCTGGGAAAAGTTCACATGCTGCAGGTAATTCACTATTACAAAGTGAGTTCATAACGTAGGATATTTTCCTATCTTACCAACACAGCTCATCCATAACAAAGTAACGACATTTACTTGTCAGACTAACCAAAGCATCTCTCCTGATCTTGAGGTTGCTGAGGTTGACTTGACCCGACAGGAGGGCATTGTTGACCTCCTGGGTGTCAAGGTCCTCCAGGTACTGTCCAAAGAAACGATTGACCAAGCCAGCAACCACCTTCTTGGTCAGCCATTCCATTGTGAAGGCTTAGTCGTGTGTCACAACATCTACAGGATAAAAAGATAATTCAATTTAGCTTCATGTGACATTATAAGAACACATTACAGTGTTATATCATTCTGTGGCTATTTCAAAACAATGTAATTCAAAAGATCCATACATTGATGATAAATGAGAATTATTACGCATTTTCATTATATAGCTAGTGATAATAGTCCTCCCATACACCCGCACCTCTCTCTCTCTCTCTCTCTCTCTCTCTCTCTCTCTCTCTCTGTCTGTCTGTCTGTCTATGTCTTTATTATTGACTTATCAAAGGTTGTCAACAATAAAATCAGTTCATGTCAAACACCAAAGCTACTAATGATTCATTAGGATATTGCAAATATAAATATAAACACTGTCCAAAACTTAATTAAAATATGAACATGTAATATTTCTTTTCAAATAACAATGTTTCAAATACAAAATTAATTGCTAAAAATTGTTAAAAATATATGTTGAAATTCCTAAACTTCAGTATCATAAAGACCTGAAAGAAGTATTATCTCTGATTAATATTCAGAAACACTTTGGTATGGATAGAGGCAGTCTGTATGAAAAGGCTACTATAAAACCTTCCTATGCTAATGAAAAATTGCATGGTTGATGAAGAGACTAGCAAGATAATGCATGACACAACTGTTGGTGATAGTTGAAAACCAGAAACATTGAGAGATACACATTAGAACGAATAATAATAATAATAATAATAATAATAATAATAATAATAATAATAATAATAATAATAATAATAGTAATAATAACAATAATAATAATATGAATTACAATAAAAAGAGGGGTATGTGACTGTATTGAGTATACAGGCACAGAAAATTAATATTTTATTACTTTAAAAAAATACTATACCATTACTGTCTCATGATTGATTAAAAATCTTTTTATTTGAAAAGAAAGAAAAAAAAATGAAAGGAAAATATAATAGGCACACATATTGCATTACTGAATAGCTTGGTTGATCTGGTCATCAACTTTCATTACATTCTTACTATAAGCTGATAGCATTTATGTACATTGGTATCAAGTTTCCTTGGTAATAACATAGAAGCATGAATCCTATGTACAGGCAAACAAATAACTTATGACAACTTCAAGAAACACTGGACACCTTGTCTGTACCCTAAATGTGCTTTACACATCTTATCAGGGTGAAATGATCTGATATACTGCTATCAATGATGATGAGAACATTGAAAAAAAAAAGAAAAATAAATAAATAAGTTAATAAAATAATGGACAATATAAAACTGAGTGAATCAGCATGGTAGAAAACAAAGTTTTGTTTTGTTGTGAGTATTCCCTTATCACCATACATCTGACAGAATCAGAATATGGTCCCTTGGTTATAACATCTAGTGATTATTGTACTCCTATATGGCAAGACAAATGACTGAGGTGCCATGTTATGCACTACCAGGATGACAAGATTCTCTAGTGCAGTAAATCATCACCAGAAATATTTGAGTGATAAGATCTACAAGATGCAATTCTATTGAACTTGCTTGGTACACATATTACCATCATAATCTGACTTCCTGATGCTCTAATAAGATTTTTCTCTCCTCAGTGCCACTCCAAAAAAATTAAAACAATTTACCTATCCATACCTAATGATACTTTGCAGTATTTTTGTACTTATATAGATCACAGCAATACATAAAGCCACTTGGCTGTACAGCGATGTAAATGGTTAAGTTAAAGGAGGTGCATACAATTTCATGAAGTTGCAAGTTCAATATGCAATCCTAACCTCGCCTGCAGGTTTCAATCAATTCAAACTAGTAGGTACTTCACCTGTATGTTTGCTGTCAGACTGCTGGTTTCCGAACCTGCAGGCTGCAAGCTGTACTTAATGATCTCGTGCTCCGCGACACCAGAGACACTTTCATGCACACGCCAGGGCACACCCAGCAAGCCTGACCTTTCCCTTCTCGAGTGTCTGGCCGTGTCAGTCGGGCTACATGTCACCACCGCAGTTGAGGGACTGATCGCTGAGAGCGTCGCAGAGACGGCGCGGGAGTTTCTGCGTGACAGGTGCCGATAAGATTACCCATATCACAGCGCTTGTCACTTCTGTGTTTCCTAGGGTGATAATACGTGCTGTGGGACTAGCTGCCATAACCCCCCCTTGGACGTAAGCAGCGCCGTGAGGAGTGTCACACACACACACACACACACACACACACAGAGGACAGTCTTGAGCAGCGACAGACGTCAGACGACAGTCTCGTTTGTTTACATCGTGACGTCATTCAAGCTTTCCTTACGGCATCCCCGAAAAACTGATGAAAATAAAAATAATCTTTTCTTAGGAGACTCAATTAATGACAATTTTAAACAGGTTTTTCGATGAAACAAATAGTTTCATAAAAGAAAAAATACATAAGAAAAATGATATATCCGCACCTTTGTAAAAGATTGCCAACTCCTTAGGAATTATAACTTTTTACTTAATAAACATATATTCATGTACTAAAAATATGTGCCAGTTATGAAAACTTACAAAGTTGTGAATGTGAATATCAAAATAAGAATAAGCTGGTGCGCTTGTTTGGCTACTTCGAATATTTATTAAATTCTATGTTAGTTAAGAGGAATATTGCGGCTAAATATTGTTTCTCAACTACAGACTGGGCAAAGGAACTGCACGCTATATCTGCGGCAATGGCGACTGTGTACTTCCCTGAATATCGAAAAATTTATCAGAGACGGAGACGGGATTGAGAGCCCCGGGAAAAAAAAAAAAAAAAAAAAAAAAAAATATATATATATATATATATATATATATATATATATATATATATATATATATATATATATATATATATATATATATATATATATATATAATCAAGAGTAACTTGGGGTTTCGTTCCTTTGTTTTTTTAATGTTACAATCAAACAGACAGACAGACAGACAGACAAACACACACACACACACACACACACACACACTGATGGGCTCACAGTCTTGGAGAGTAAACAATTAAATTGATGGTGGAAGTAGAAGGAGTGGAGGAGGAGGACCTAACAAGGATGTTGAAAGAGCAGGAAGTCATGAATAGAAAATAAGGCAGACCATAAGTAAAGGTATGCTACGATATTCAGATCCCAAACCAGTAACGTTAACATCTGAAATAGACTGGGGAAGAAGAGGTACGGCCAAAGCACATCGAGGGGTTATATCAAAGAAAGGAGTAGATTTGAAGACACATTATGCCCCCCACACACACACCACACATTCCATCCTTATGTAGAAAATGTTCAATTGATATTTGCGAGTCGAATGAATCAGGATATACAGGAAATGAGAACTGTGTGTGTGTGTGTGTGTGTGTGTGTGTGTGTGTGTGTGTGTGTGTGTGTGTGTGTGTGCGCGCGCGCGCCCCGCCCCGGAATATACCATTCTTTTACAATTTATTCTATTTCGTTTCATTTTTTTAGTTTTCTTTTAATATGGAGTGACATTTTCACTACCGACAAGGAATAAATAACAACGATGATGATATCAATAATTGGAATAGTTACGGTAGTGATTGGTCTAACACCAATATCACCTGCCAAACTACAAGAAATCAAAGGACATCCCCACACCAACAGTGACACAAGAGCCGCAGCTTTTCGCATGTTGTAAGTGTTGCACCATCACAGAGAAGTGGACGAATATTCTAATCTCTACCCACCTACAAGACACACGCCAGCACCACAAGAGTCAACAGGAGACATATGGAGACTCTTCAGTATGTAGGGAATGAGAGGAGTCATTCCGAAGAACATAAATTCACACAGTAGAGAAGGCGATAGTCCCCAGCGAATATTCTTTTGACATCACTTGCCATAAACAAAATGAGAAAAAAAAAACTTGAACACGAATAAGATACAAATATTAGAGTAGCAAGCTTCTAAATAAGACGCAAGAATGAAGGTGCACTTCTCCATACATATGCTTGCCAAGAGTGGTGTTGGTGAAAGGTGACCCCACAACAATGTTATTTTTGAAGGCGGCAGGGGACGGCTAGCATAAATATGACTAGCTGTTGTGGTGTGATAGGACCGCTCTCTGACAGTGATGCCTCAAGGTGCGGGACAGGGAGGCATGGCATCGCGGGGAAACCTTTGGTGGACACGGGATCTGTGGAGGCGATGTTCACCATGCAGTGAGTCATTCTATTGACAGACACAGATGGTGAAGCGTCCACTTAATGTTGTGTGTGTGTGTGTGTGTGTGTGTGTGTGTGTGTGTGTGTGTGTGTGTGTGTGTGTGTGTGTATGGACCAGATTATGCAGCAAAGTTCAGTGATCAATTAGTATGCGACTCACCCACTCGTGTGTTCACTGGTGTGGGAGTGAGGCAAGAGGGCGCGATCCCCCTATCAACCCACACCATGGAGATGATAAACCCATGATGCTGCGAGGTGCCGCTGCGGTACCCCCCATATGTTGCAGCACACGACCCACCCCCCCACACAACGATTACCTTTCAAGTCACATCTCGTGCCTGTGTCTGCCTCTCACACCCTCGTTCCCGGAATTCGCGGCAGGACACTCTAGATAATTGAATAATGAAAAAATCCTCTTAACACTCTTGCCTGTCGTCGACTATTGATTATAAGCAAGTGCCAAGACCAAAAATTCACATGTTTCGCGGTATTTCCCTTCCTCCTGAAGACTCAACGAGGATGAAGACTTGTGACATGACCTAATCCCCTAGTAGATCCCTTGGAGACCGTGACATATGGTGACCACCCGCCCTCAGGGGATGTACTCACCCGGCCACTGAGGGCAGCAGGTCCACCGGCACACTATGCGCCACCACCAGGTGTCTTCCTGCTCACCACAACTGCTTCACGATCTCACAGTGTACGATGGACAGAAGACAGTGTGGAACTCTCATCTTCTGCCTAGTGGATGGCTCGAGGAGCAGCCAGGCCAGCGGACGGGTGAGGCGCGGCACTCCCCCGCTGGCAGAGTAACTGCTGAAACTGCGCCTGGCTGTCGGCTGCTGACTTTCTCAAACTGGAATTATAATGCTGAACTGTCTTTAACTAGCAAATTCTTGAATGAAAAAATAGAAGCATCAGTAACCTAAAGCTCAGCACGATTTAGAGTAAAAAACGTAAAGTATACATACGAAAATGGACAAATGTTCTTTAATACGAACATTTCAATGAAGGACGCATTTTCTTGAGGCAAGAGTATTTTCCATTTTACTGAAGAGAACTGGGTAGAAAATAAAATCTGATAAGTTTTATTTTTACAACGACGAAGATATTTATATGTAGAGAACTCTAGGAACGTGAGAGTTAGGGTGCAACACTGCGCAGAGCATTATGGGAGTTCATTGATCGGAAAGTCAGCTGAGCGCCGTAGCCCTCGTTCCCTCGCTAAGTGCCGGGGAATGTCGGTCACACACACACACACACACACACACACACACACACACACACAAAGGCTAGTTTTCATAAGTGCCAGAGCAATGCACACTAATGGGCACAAACGCCTCCCTTCCAGACATGCACACGGGCACCTCTCCGAGCAGCCCCACTGCGCCACCCGCACCCATTATGTACTACATCCTCTGCAGACCACATTATATCACCACCGCCGTCATCATCACCATCACCAACATTAACACTATAATTTTTTCAGCATCCCCACGAGAAGCAAGACTTGTAACACCACCGGCAACAATAACAACCAATATAGCTACTTACTATTGTTGCTCCTCCTCCTCCTCCTGCTGCTGCTGCTGCTGCAACAAGTAGTACGCAATAGGAGACTGACTTCTTGAAGGAAAAATTCTACTTATTCACGTTGACATCGAGTGAGCAACTGTCACTTAGTAGCATTAATGAAGTACTGGTAGTGCGGAAAGTCAAAGGGCCACACACCATTGAAATATGAAGGGAAGGGCGTAAAAGAAAGCGGTGTGAGCTACACCGAAAATTAAAATACCATAGAAAGAAGTAAGAACATACGACCGCTAATTAATTACTTACCTATGGTGTTGTTGTTGTTGTTGCTGTTTTTGTTGTTGCTACTGCTGCTAATATAATTGCTTCTCCTTCTCCTCCTTCTCTCTCATCTTACTGCTACTGCTGCTGTTACTACTACTACTACTACTACTACTACTACGATTACTACCACTATATACTGTTACTTCTAATGCTACTACTACTGCTACTACTACTATTATTACTACTACTACTACTACTACTTCTACTACTTCTAACACCATCACTACCGCCATCACCATCAATATTAATATTAATAACAATAATGGGCCAAACTCGACATATTTCATCCAAAACATTGAGTCGGGAGTCTGGATGAGAGAACAAAACTGCAACGCATCAAAGTATCTCCGGCAGAAAAAAAAAAGTGAAATATCTTTATTCAGAGTTCCAGAGAGACGCCGCGGGCAAAGAAGATTCTGATGATGATTTCTGTGACCAAGGCGAGAGAAATAAGGAAAAGCGAAATTACAACCACGAGGAGGAGGAGGAAGGAGGGAGGATGAGGATGAGGATGAAGAGGAGGAGGAGGAGGAGGAGGAGAAGGAGAAGGAGAAGGAGAAGGAGAAGGAGGAGGAGGAGGAGGAGGAGAGTGGTAGTGGGTTGGGGCTGTGGGCGTGAAGAGGTGGCTAGGCCTTCTGTGACATCAACCCGTCGCCATGGTGACCTCGATTAAGTTTGATAACGAAGCAGATGAAAAAAAAAATAAAAGTGGCGTGGTAGATTCAGCGGACGTAATGCCTCACATGGGGAAGACCCTCGTGGGGAAAGTTAAGCTGCGGGAAGGTAAAGAAGAGGCTGGATAGGTGTGACGGAGTGGACCACTTGATAATTAACAAGTGAGGGAAGCAATCCTTACAGGTGAGAGGGACAAGACCACTTAATCACAGGTAAGGAAGAGTCAATCCTTACAGGTTGGGGAGTAAGGACCATTAATCATAAATCAGAGAGGAATAATGTTGAAGGGAAAGGAGGAATGCTTAACACAAGTCACTCAGGACAGATTAATAACTGCAGGTACTTACAGGTGAAGGAGCAGTCTACTTCATTACAGGTAAGGTGGGGATGAACTGTCTAATTACTCATAGTTAAGAGGAAAATAATTTCTGGTGTGTATACGGGAGGAAGGAAAGGAAAAGCAATAAGCCAATCCACAAAACCCAAAACAGTATTAAGGTAATGTAATAAACCCAACAACCGTCGCCATTCACTGCAACACGACATCCTTTTGTTGCTTCCCCTCGCTCCTATATAGTGAGCTTGTTAGGGAGGTAACGTGATTCCAGGTGAGAATGTCTAGCCAAGGAGGAGCGTTGCGGAGGAGGAGGAGGAGGAGGTAGCCCCTTAGAGGCTGCCTAGAAAAGCATCTTTTCGATGTTGGTAATGTAAGTTTCCAGCTCCGCTCCTTTCTCAGGGCGCGAGGGAAGGGCCGATGGGAAGTGGGAGGCGGTAGCGATAACCGGGAGACAAGGGTGGACAGGGTAAAAGACTCCGCGTGACAGACGATGCCGGACAGTGCGGGAAGAGAAAGGAATGGACAGAGCAAGAAAGACAGAGCCAATTAAGACGCGGAGGAAAGACCACCACCACCACCACAAACAACAACAGAAAAGTGAACGTCAGGAAAATGTGTTGACGAGGCCTTTCTCTGTAGGTCCAGCGGAAAAGCTGAGGCAGCCGTGGCGAGGGATGAATAACCCCGCTTCCTCACATATAACACGAAAAGGAAAAGAAAAGGAATCAAGCTGCAGGGCAACTCATATCCCGCAGGGATGTGTGAGTTCATGGAAGACAATGGCCGCGGTCCTGCCGCTGACAGTCTCCCGGCCAAGGGGTGCCGTTGGCCGGCCCTGCCATTCCCTCACAGTGACAGGCGGCACAATAGTGGCCATGACGGAGAGTCTAATGAGGCAGACCACTGGGGCAGGCTCTGTGGCGCGTCCTGCTAACGAGACTGGCGACAACCGGGAGCACCTGACGAGTGCCTGGCTACTGCTGAATGGGCAACATATCACTGGTGAGATGCACCTCCACGGTGTGAGGGCGCCTTGGTCTCCCGTCTCAGACCCGAGCCGCCGTGCTGCTCAATGAAGTCCCGTTCCGGAGTGCCGCTGAAGGAGGGGTCACTAGATGCCTTTAAACAAAGACCACGCCAAGGGGGACCATTGTGTGCCATTTAATTAGATCCTTCCGACCCAGCACGGTGCAAAGGAATACAATAATTATGATGCTCCCGAAGCATTCAGAGACGAGGCCTATACATGACTTGACACAGTAATGAAAACACCTTTCATTCCTGCACGCCATGAGTGACATTGTGGCCGGGAGGTGGCCAAGGCAGGCCAGGCAGGCGTCAGCGTGCTGGCGCCGCCACGCGCGGAGCGGAGTGAGGCGGCGATGCGGGAGCAGCTCACATGAAGGAGGGAGATCAGGCTAGGCGGAGAGGCGCTTGCCCGGTGCGGCGCGGGGGAGGGTGGGAGCGGGAGGGCGGAGAGAGGGTGAGCAGGTGGGGTGAGGAGCCAGTGTGTGTGTGTGACTCCCTGGTGATAAGAAGAGGCGGCGGCTTGTGGTGACGCGCGACCCTCGTTCACGATACTTCTTCCTTTATCCCTCGGTGGAAGCCCGTCTCTGAAAACGGTCGACGCGGAGTGTTGACGGGGCAGTGCCTTCACTTCTACAAGTATGTTGTGAGGCGGAGTGCATGTTGAGAGCGGTCAGGAGCGGCGGTTTGTGGTGCGCGAGACGTGCAGAGTAGTACTTGTAAACTTGTACAACACGGAATACTTACACTGGCAGTGGTGTGCGGGGACATGACCGCACGCGGCACACACTCTCACTGAGACCAATGAAGCCATGCAGGGCGATGAGTGGACCTGAAACACAAAAAACCTATTCATTGAAATGGGATGAAGTTACGTGCATTATTAACTAACAAACTATTTAGTGTGAATGGGGAGGTGCTCGGTGACCCATAAGCGTGACCCACTGAGAGACATGCTATGGAAGGAGGGAAAAAGTGTTTGTTTATTATAAAAGTGTTGAGATGTGGAGGGCCTCTCGCCAGATGAGCGCTGCCCAACGTTTGCTTGTTCGTGGCGCTTATTCGCTGCTCTCGTGCTAAACTTAACTCCATATATATTTTCACATCCTTGCTAATCTGTCAGTCAAGGTTAACCGGTGCATACGCTGGCTCACGGCCCCGTCTACATCAACGGCGAAACTCTCATTATTACCTGTTTGAACCTAACACTCGCGAGCAACACACACACACACACACACACACACACACACACACACACACACACACACACACACACACACAACGGTACCTACAGACTTACGTGAAGTATCGATGTTGTAGAACTGGGCTTGGCTTGGATCGCGAGAGTAAATGTCACTGTTCACACTCGCCCCTGCTGCTCTCAAAGATGCTGCTCCCATAGCCTTTCTTTACAGTGTGCAATGATCTCAGAGGCTAATAATCGATATCAACAAGCAGTGTGTGGTGGCTTACGACCAGCACGTAGCCTTGGCCTAGATCAGCCGAATTTGCTCTCCCGGCACAAAGAGAGGCGTGTGAGGGTAGTGAGATGGAAGGGTGGTGCCGCCGCGCCCACCCTGCCACCCTCACCCCTCGCCGCCCACAACCCGCCTTATCACTAAGGAAGGGAAGGCAAACAAAGGTATAATCACTCTATAGACACTAATGAAAAATGCATACGAATCAGATTAACGTAGAATTGCGATTGTGTAGCGTGTATATAGCCAAACACAAACAACAGACAAACTTTATCTTCTTTTCAATCAAGATCGGTACGCTGATAGAAAAAAAAAAGTGTTAGATAGAGATGTACCGATACCAAAATTTTGGCCGATTCCAATACCGATACCGATACCACCTTATTGGGCCAATACCGATACTACTACCGATACCGATACCACCGATACCGATACTACTACTTATAGTGATTACTGCACTGGACACCAGGATGAGTTGGTGGACGGCGAACGTTATCAGATGGGAGGCTTTGTTTTGGGGGATGCTGTAAGTCCTTCTGAGAACGTTTGTGAAATAAGAGCAATTCTAGAAGCTTTTTGAAGCCATTTGCAAAGGTAAATTACTCAGTAATTGGAATGAATATCTTCTCAGTCTTCTGATTCTTCACAGTTATTTTAAATTCTTACTTCTTACTCCTTTAGCGACCATTTGGTCTTGTGCATTTTCATTATTAATTTTATTGACGATATTTTGGCGATCAAAAATATTTTTAAAATTATTAAAATTGTAAAACAGACACAAAATATTAGCAAAAGAAACTCATTTTGTTGTGTATGTTTCTCTTTAATTAAATCTGACATCCTTTGATATTAATTCATTAGACATTAGTAGACCAATTCAGAAAAATGAGCTTTCACCTAATCTTTTCAATTAAATAGAAAAAAGTTTAGTTTATTCTAAATTTCTAGTGTATTGCTATGATCTTAAATAATTAATATGCAACAAATTATACACAATGCACATGATTACAAAACAGAATCGTTACTTTCTTAGTTATGGAATTTTTACATCCTTAGGTTAACACAAGTAACTCAAAAATTAAACTTGCATTAAAATTAATATACATATATAATTCGAGCTTCCACCTATTCCAGTATGATATCTTGGAAAAGGCTACCACTACCACTGTTAATTATAAATCAAATAAGAATATGCTGTTATTTACAATAATGCAAAATGCCTAACTATATATATATATATATATATATATATATATATATATATATATATATATATATATATATATATATATATATATATATATATATATATATATATATATATATATATATATATATATATATATATATATATACCAAATCATTTTGTTGAATTCTCAATATCTGAAGTTTGACATTCTTAGATTACAGTTAAAAAACCTAAGCTTTTCACCTGTGTGAACTTTGTGTGGGTGGAGGAGCAGCGTCTGACTGAGAGACAGTGAGAATGCGTGGTGACTCATGACCGACCGTGTGACAGGATGCCGGAGTTCAGCCTATACGCGTTTCATACACGTCCAATTTAGAGGTTGTGGCTAATTACCACAGAAAACAGGATTCTATGACATACGGTAATCACCACGGAAACTTAATACGCCGTATTATATTAATTTAGTATCATCAATATCTTATATCGAATATATCACTAAGTAGTAAATTCCTTTTAGGTATCGGAAATATCGGCATAAAATAAGCCGATACCGATACCGATACCGATACCCATAAAATAGGCCGATACCACCGATTTCGATACCGATACCAATGCATCGGTACATCTCTAGTGTTAGATATACTAAACCCCCACCACCCACAGCTCCCCTTAAATGTGACAACGCCCTCTTCAGCCCCAAAAATTCAAACAGGGCGCGGACGTGGTAAGAGGAATGCGTATCATCAAAAATAGAAGAAACATAATACACTTCCGAAACTACAATCTGACGCGCAATAAAATGTAAAAAAAAGAGAAGAAAAGAACAGGTTACGGAAGAGTTCAGCAAAAGAGAGCGAGATCGAGACCTTAGGACCCCTCGATGTGTGAGTGTTGTTTGTTGTTCGGCCTCGTGCAGAAGTCCGGCGGATGAAGGACCGCGGGAAGACGGAAGTTATTTGTCTAGACGTCGATTGCACGGGATATTATGAGAGAGAGAGAGAGAGAGAGAGAGAGAGAGAGAGAGAGAGAGAGAGAGAGAGAGAGAGAGAGAGAGAGAGAGAGAGAGACACACACACACACACATACACACACACACACAGTAACCTTCCCTCACCTCAAGAACTCATTTTCTCAGCACACCTTTCAAGACAACAACAAGCTTATGAAAAAGAAACTTACGTGGGTCGATTACCTGATTACAAGAAGCCAATACTCTCTCTCTCTCTCTCTCTCTCTCTCTCTCTCTCTCTCTCTCGGTCACGTTCCCTGGAGTGTTAAGAAGCTGCGTTCCGGCCAATATCGACACCTGTGATTCCTCTCATGCAGTATTTACCGTCTGATGAGGTCATGCACGCCACTTTCTTTCCGTCTCAGTTCCGTGTTCTCAAACGTCTGCGTGGCGTCTTACTTTCACTCCCTTCAATAAAGTCTGGGGGAATTTACTTGGTGTTTTCAAGGGTATTTAGTGGTTTAGCAGGGTGTAAAGCTTGGTGTAAAGAGTTGTTCTGGGATTTTGATGGGTGTTTTTATGATCATGAATTTAGTGATAGTTTAGTCAGGGTGTAAAGAAAGTTCGTGGTTCTATAACCGAATATGCAGTATTGGAATTTACTTGTGGGTTTTCAAGAATGTTCTTTTTTTTTTTTATTATTCTACAGTTAACAGGTGCTTAAGAAAATTTTGTTTCGTTTTTTTTTTTTAGTTTATCAAGATCTATGGTGGAAGCTATTTAAGTTCTTGAGAGTGTTTTTACGCTCTTAATGATAGTTCAACAAGCTGTAATGGAAGTTATTCATGGTTATCAAGGAAATTTTCACGATTGCATTGACATTTTACAAAGCGCTCTAAGGAATTATTGCGATCTTCAGGAGTTCTCGGTATCTTAAAAATAAATAGCTCAACAAGTTCTGTTGGAATTTTTTTCAAAGTGTGTTTTATATTTGTAGATATAGTTTAGATTCTTATGGTTATCATTGAAACCTACAAGGGCGTTTTTATGATTTAGAGCTTTGAACAGTGCTTTCACAGCTTTTCGATGTGACTGTCGTTATCATTGGGGGTTTTGAAGCGTGGTTTGCGATTCTTGTGATAATTTAAAGAGAATTCACCATCTTTAATGAAAAACAAAACGTTGGGAGAGCACGGCTAATCATCCGTGCGGCCTTTGAAAACATTCCTAATGAAAGGTCAAAGTGTTGAAGAATACAAGCCTCAGTCCGCTAGATGGCAACACTGGTATCGATTTGAAGGGCGCCGCTCGAAACATTGACACCTCGCACACCCAGACACACACCATGCATGCCACGGATAGAGAATGCCAATCTCCTCTCCCACCCTCACCCTCGCTGCCTTCAAAGTGCAATCCCTCACACCATCCTTCCCCGGGCCATTACTGAAGGAATATGCAGCGCGCGTCCTTCACTACTCTACCTTATCCTCCTCTCCTATTCTCAGTAACACCTTCCTCTTCCAGTCCTTCCCTGGCGCTACACATGGAATTTAGGACACTACAACACGCAGACACTAATTCCCGACAGAGTATTCCTTAATTGTGTCTTTTCTTCGTACATGTTTTTCCTTGCTGCTACTTTCGTGATAGCACATGATATAGAATACTGCAACACGCACACATTCTTAGCACTCTCAACACTTTATTCCCTAACATTCTCTCCTCCTCCTATGTATTTCTAGTTTCGTTCTTTTTCTCTCTCTCTTTCTGTCTGCACCTTCCTTCACTGTAACCTCCGGGAAACAGAGGATATGGAGCTTCGCAACACACAAATACTTACTCTCAACACCTCATTTCCTGACTCTCTCTCTCTCTCTCTCTCTCTCTCTCTCTCTCTCTCGTACGTATTTCTTGTCCCAACATTTTCCCGGCCTGCATCTTGCTCCGCTGCTCCCTCCGTGATATTAAACGTAGGATATGGCACACCGTAACGCAAAAACATCCCTGGCGACACCTGATTCTTAGGTTTTCTCATCTACACATTTTTTTTTTTTTTTCATCATCCGCTACACTAGGGAACAGGTCACCATCTCTATACAACACCTCAAAACGTCTATCTGCTCCGTTCTCTACTTTTCCTTCACTACACTATCTTAACACAACATTCCACTCTTGTTCTCATTACCTCGCCACATGAATGTCTCCAACAGAACCCGTATTTTCAACTCTTTATCCCTTACTCTGCGCTACACCTTCACATCGCAACATAACAGCACCGTGCACCATCTAATCATCACCTTCATTATTTTTCAGAGTACGGGAATGACACACTTCTCATTCTCATTCTCATCCTCACCCTGATTCCTTCCCTCTCTACCTCATCCAGCCTCATCACGCTGCTATATGCTCCACCCCAGCCGCACACAAGTGGATTAGACATCTTAATCAGCGGTGGAAGTGAGAGGGAAGAAGGTTAGGGAGGGAGGGTACGAACCGGGTGAAAGTGAGGACAGTGATGGATGACTCTCGTTTGTCTCGTACGCTTTTTTGGGGTGTTCGCAAATATTTTCTTTTCAGTTTTTTTTTTTTTACTTTTGTTAACTAATGTTTTTTTTTCGTTTTCCTCACCTTTCGCTCACTGTTTCTCTCTTTTTTTTTATACTATATGGGCTTTTACGGGAATTTATGGGCTAAAGGGGTTTCTGCTCTACATTCTCAAAAAAACTTCATCGTCCTTCTCTCGAGTAATTTTGAACAAGGTGTAGTCACTGTAGTGGAAGTTTTTAGAATTTTCAAGGGTGTTTTCGCGGCCCCGGCGAGAGTTTAATCAGGATTCTTCATCGACAATGAGAATAAAATGCCCACGAGGACACGATTAATACTTTTTTTTTTTTGGAAGTTTGGAAATAATCCTTAAAATAAACAGGAGAGAAAAAGAGAGAATATAGGAGGAAGAGGAAAAAGAAAAAAAAAGAAGTAAGGAATACACGTTAAGAAAGTTCAAATCTCTCTCTCTCTCTCTCTCTCTCTCTCTCTCTCTCTCCCACCGTCCTCACATTCACATTTTTCTCGTCCATTCACAGCCTCACAAAACTCGGCAGCATTGCTCACTCCAGCACGACACACCACCACTACCACCACCACCACTTCTATTTCCCTGACACGCCCCCGTCACACATCCAATACAAGAGTAATCAATACCTGCCAAAAACACCAGTAACACCAGTGACAGCGATACAAGGTCAGTTCGCAACACTATCAACACGAAACACTCATCAATACAAACTCGCTGTCACCGTGAGGAAATATACGGAGAAGGATACACAGCAAAAAAAAAAAAAAAATAAATAAATAAAAAAAAAATAAATAAATAAATGAATAAAAAAAAAGTTGAAGGTTATAGTTGTTATCCCCTTCACTGCTTTTTTTGTTCATCTTTCTACAGTCACTAATCACTTCCCGAGACTTTCTGGTTCTTCAGTCGCCCTCTTACAGTTTACTGATTAGAAATTACCGTCTATTATTTTTATCCTTTCTTTCTTATAAATGGTTAAAAAATGATTTCACATATTGTTCTTAAAAAGGCCTGTATTCTGAAACGCTTTGCATTCTGCCATCACTGCTTACCAAAGGCTCCAGTTTAAGATACTCGTGTTTTTAAGAGTAGTTTTATGGTTTGGTGATAGATTGTCAAATTTTCTAGTTTATCAATATGATAAACTGTCTTGAAAACCTGGTTAGTTGTCTCTGTGGTCTCGAAAAATTGTCGTAGCGAGAGGGCACAGCGTTTCTGAATATTAGCGTCAGTGGTGTAAATCGCTTCCTCTCGCTGTGAAAGGGTTCAACTTCGCCTAACCTAATATTTATCTGTATTGGCACATTTACACAGCGAATGTCAGTTTAAAAAGAGGAAATGTTAGAAAAAAAAGTATGGGAAAATGTATATTAGGGAAATAATAACACTTAACCATGACGTGCCTTCATATTCATTCTGCTTACTGTTTGGCGATTCTATACAGCTTCAGAAACTTAAGTGAGGGATAAAAATAGTGAAGACTCTGGCCATTAATTTTCTAACCTCCTTAAACTATTGTTAATGTAAATAAAATCGTCTAATCACATCCAAAACTCGTGGAAAAAATGCGTCCCAGTACAGAAGAGGTTAACTTACCCTAACACAACTCAACCTAACTTGATCTAATATTCGTGAGAGTACTAACACAAAAAGCTACATGTATGCAAACCGGCACCTCACCTGAGCTCACCCTACCGTAATAGATGCCACACTATATCACTATTTTTTTTCATGTATAATTTTATTTTTCTTAGTCCGAAAAAATCTGTGACATATTTTCCAGGGATATATATTTTTCCAGTGATATATTTTCCAAAGGTATGTTTCAGTACCATATTTTTTCATAGATTTTCCTTTTTTTTTTCCTTTTACTTTACATTCATCGTTTTTTTTTTTCCCAGCGCAATTCTCCCTCCCAGTCCTTCATCCTCCACGCACCGCAGACTTCGTTCTGAACACTCAAACTACTCGCGCCGCCCTCCCTGCCATTACCACGGCCATTACGGAGAAACAGTAGCGATCACCGGCAGGACAACAACTAGTGTGTTGAAACGTTCTGTTCCCTCACCATGACAATTTTCAGAGCGCAGAAAGTATTAGTCAGATTCTCATAAATGCTTTTTTTTTTTTTATCTTTTGTTTTAATAGGAGCAGACTTATTATTAAACTATCCCTGGAATCATGAAAACGCAAATGAACACTGCACTACTACTAAAATAATGAAGATACTCCTGAAAACCCAAATAATTTTCAGTACAGCTGATTAAACTATTATGAATATGAGAACACCTTTGAAAATCTTAGTAACACCTCCTATAGGTTTATCTATAAAGTTGTGAAAACACCTTTGAAAACCACAATTACTTCTATTACCCACCAATTTCTTTAAAAAAAATCAGAAAGCGCTGTTGAAAATTCCAATAACATTTACTATATAGCCTTTCAATTCATCAATATAATAAGAAAACACCTTTGAAAACTCCAATAACACTTTCTACAACTTACAAAACTACTACTAAAGTCACAAAGCATCCTCGAATATTCCAATAACATCCAATACATACAATCAAACCACCACCAGAATCACGAGTAGGAAAGTAAAATGAATGAAAAAAAAAAATCTCAGCAGCTTCCACTAGATCCTGTTAAAAATAGTCAGGATACGCGGCGAAACGTTTGGGAATACATTTCAGGAGCCTATCCCAGCTTCCCTCGCACATCCATCTACCAACGCCTTGCTATTCCAGGCCACTCTCGTCTTTGGGTCTTGCTCCCCCTCTGTATCCCATTCCCGAGTTGCTATTCCGTCGACTTACTTGTCTGTGTTGTGGACATAACTTCGACTTTCTTATCAAAATCCAGCTCAGGCGAACGAGAGAGAGAGAGAGAGAGAGAGAGAGAGAGAGAGAGAGAGAGAGAGAGAGAGAGAGAGAGAGAGAGAGAGAGAGAGAGAGGACACAAATTTTCGACTCCCTGTCATGAAAGAGAAATATTTACACGAAAGACAAAGATTTCTCAGTGTTGCCGCAATCACGCGGTGTTGTGCCGGTGTTGACTGCAGCGAGCGTAACTTTAGCGGTGGTGATGCACGAGATAGAATTATGACCGCACTGCACCACCACAACACCGGAAAATTACATTACCCATCGTCAAAGGACAACACCGGAAACTTCTTGCGCTTACCCTCCATTCAACTGTCAACACCTTTGTCACCACAGCAACACCCCCTCAATATTATGTGGTGTTTTTTCAGTGGTCACAGCGCCTTACCTCGAGGACTTCAGATTAACGGACTCCAGTAGAATTTGCATTGTCTTCCGTCTTTGTTGAGTGTTTTCGTTGTTCTAAAGTAAGATAAACATGTTCTAGTGAAATAGGATTGTTTTTTAAGAATGTTTTTCATGGTTCCAGAGTCAGATTAACAAATTCTTGTGGGATATATTACTTTTTAGAGTGTTTTCGTGGTTCTAGAGTAAGGTTTAACACGTTCTAGTGGAATGCATTGTTTTTAAGAGTGTTTTCGTGGTTTTAGGATCATATTAACAGGGTATAAAAGGAATTACTTGTTCTTGAAAGTGTTTCCGTGGTTCTGTGGAGGACGGGTAAGGATGACCTAGTGGAAAAATATTAGAGTTTTCAGGGATTTTTTTTTTTTAATTATTCTAGTGATAGTTTAAGAATTTTTAATTGAAGTTAGTGGGGTTTCCAAGGTTGCGTGATTCTAGTGATATTTCAGTAGATTCTAGTGGATTCTATTGGGTAGTTTCAAATATTTTTCTTTATTCATTTTAGCTGAATCGTGAGAATTCTGCATCATCAACGGAGGGAAAACACTCATTACAATCCGACTAACGATTTTTGTAGCATTTGATAATTGCCCTAATGAGACTCCAAGGTGTTATGTAAAATGAATATCGGATGGAAAGAATTATACATACACCATTCACAGGCCCTAGATACCACCGCACCATCACACCACCACACCACCACACCGCTACACCATCACGCCAACAGACCACACCAGTATACACAGTCACACCACCACACCACCACACTATCACGCTAACAGATCACACCACCACACCAACAGATCACACCAGTACACAGCCACACCACCACACCAACAGACCGCCATACCACCACACCATCACACCATCACGCCAACAGATCACACCAGTACACCGCCACACCACCACACCATCACGCCAAGAAATCACACCAGTACACAGCCACACCACCACACCACCACACCAACAGACAACACCAAAATACCACCACATCACGACGCTGCCACATCACCACCACTACACAGCAACGCCACATCACCACTACATCCTCACATCACATACACCAGCACACTGTCACACCACAACACCGCCACATCACATTACCACACCAGAACACCACAACACTGCCAATCACCACTACATTCCCACACTACACCACCACCACATCACCCCTACATCCCTACACCACACCGGCACACCACCACCCCACAGCGGAGTGCGAAGCGTCACCCCTCTGACCTAAAAGTGATGGAGAGGGAAGGGATAAAATAGAATTATTGCCTTAATTAAGCTATACTCTTCCCTTCATTTTTCCCTTCCATCTCTCCCCTTAAAAATGCTCCCTGTCTTTCTGCCTGTCTGCCTGTCTGTCTCTCTATTTGTCTGTATTTTTGTTTCTATCTGTGTAGGTCTGTTTCATTGTAAATCTCTTTGCTTGTCTGTCTGTTTTCGTTCGTCGGGCTGTCTGTCTGTCTAATTTTAGCTTTTTCTGGCGGCCTATGTCTTTGTCCAACTGTCTGTCTACCTATTTTCTTTGTATGTCTGTCTGTCTGTCTCGTTATTGTTTTTCGACGTCTGTCTTTATTGGTCTGTAGTTTTGTCTGTCTGTCACCCTATCCCTTTGTATTTCTTTGCCTTTAATTCTTTCTGTCTGTATGTCTGTCTGTCCCTTTTTTTCTGTCTATCTGTCTGTTTATCTTTGTATTTGCCTGTTGGCCTGTATCTCTACCGGTCTATACTTTTTTCTGTCTGTCTATCTCTGCCTTTTGGTGTACGTCTGTCTATCTGTCTGTCTGTCAGTTAGTCTTTTAGCCTGCCAGCCTGTGTGTCTGCCTGTCTCTCCCGAGCTTAGGTCACTGAAGGGACACATCAATTAGAAACGTCACCTGATCTCAACATACTTTAATTCAACTCTCCTTGATTGCCTCGGGTTATAATTATCTCCTCTCTCTCTCTCTCTCTCTCTCTCTCTCTCTCTCTCTCTCTCTCTCTCTCTCTCTCTCTCTCTCTCTCTGATCACTGCCATTCCCCGAAAGAGACGACGACTCACTCTTTTTGTCCTTCCTAGCAAGGGAAAAAAAAGAGCCAGTTCGAGGAGGAGGAGGAGGAGGAGGAGGAGGAGGAGGAGGAGGAGGAGGATAGAAAAAAAGGTACATGAAATAGAAAAATAGAAAAAAATATCAAATAGACAAAGAAGGAAAGGTACAAAGAATAAAAAAATGCTTACAAAGACGGAAAAGATAAGTGCGAGGGGAAGGAGAGAGAGAGAGAGAGAGAGAGAGAGAGAGAGAGAGAGAGAGAGAGAGAGAGAGAGAGAGAGAGAGAGAGAGAGAGAGAGAGCACGACGAGGAAAACGAGGAGCGGGAAGACATAAATGGATAAGGAGAAGAGGATAAGAAGATAGAAGAGGAGGAGGAGGAGGAGGAGGAGGAGGAGGAGGAGGAGGAGGAGGAGATGCCGTTACGATTGGTGTTGATGTGAGAGTGATGCTGTGAAGGCGTCAGGTGGTGGAGGAAGCTTTCTGGGTGGAATGCGTGGCAGGTACTGAGGTGGAATGGAGGAGAGGAGAGAGGGAATTAGAGGAAAGAACGGGAGCGGAGAGAGAAGGACGGGAAGAAAGAGAAACGGAGGAGGAGGAGGAGGAGGAGGAGGAGGAGGAGGATTAGACAGGATGGGGACAGGATGTTTTTCTCTTCTCCCTTGTGATGTGTCAGAAGGCGAGGAGGGGAGAAGAGGAAAGGAAGAGGAGAGAAGCGGGAGGAAGGACGGAGGGTCGAATCAAAGGAACCAAACACTACAAAAGAGACTTAGAGGTAGAAAGTAATAGAAAATATCACATCCAATCAAAAACATGTTCAAAACACGTCCTTCCCACACCCCTCACCCTCCCCTCACTCCCATCCCCCCCCACACAGTCACACAAATCAAAGACAACATGAAAAAAAAAAATAAAACACATCACAAGAAAAAAAAAAAAAAAAAAAAAAAAGAAAAAAAACTGGGTTCTCAGATAACAACAAACTTAGACTTTAATGTAGCAAAAAGGAAAACACACACACACACACACACACACACACACACACACACACACACACATACACACACACTCCATCAAGCACCAACAATGTCCTTAACTTAGCGGAGATTGGAAAAAAAGAAAAGAAAAATCAACTCAACCTTGAACCTCCCGACGCAAAACAAATAACCTCAATAATACGAGTGATGCGTCTTGCCAAGCCTCCCTCATGTGGCCTTCAGGTGCGCGCCGCCCCTCTCCGCCTCGGCTCGCTGCGGCCTCCTCTTGACGCCGCCGGCCGGGACTCGAGTACCCAGTAATTAGTTTTGAGTTGCGAGGGTATACACTTGCGCGGGGGAAGTGTGGGCGTGCACGTGAGGATAGAGAGAAAGGGTGGCAATGCGGGTATGAGCTGGAGAGTGAGTGAGTGAGTGAGTGAGTGAGTGAGTGAGTGAGTAAGTAAGTACGGTATGTACGTGGTAGTAGGAACATGGGGTGAAGTGAGTGAGTGAGTGAGTGAGTGAGTGAGTGAATGAGGCACGCAGAGATAGAGGGGGAGTGTGGCGGTAGGAACATGGGCTGGAGTGCGTGAATAAGTAAGTGAATAAGTGAGTGAGTGAGTGAGTGAGTGAGTGAGTGAATGAGTGAGTGAGTGAATGAGGCACGTAAAGCTAGAGGGGCAGTACGGCAGTAGGAACATGGGTTGGAGTGCATGAATAGGTGAGTAAGTGAGTGAGTGAGTAAGGGCAGTCATGACAACACCACTCTCCACAGTACGTCCAAACATTTCCACTTACTCATTTATTTCTCCCTACCCACCGCCTATTTAGCACCAAGGAGACGGCGGAGGATTTTATTGACGTATTTGGCGACGTAGATGAATAGCAGGCCATATATAGCTTTATTGACACCTGACGAGAGGTAAGGGGGACGCAGCTGGTATCTTATCTAAGGTGTGTGGCGCTCAGGTGCTCAGGGGCAGGTGAGCGTAATCCTTAGCAAACTTAAAGCCACTAATTACTGCCGGCCCATAGTAGGCGCCAGGTGGCCGGGCCGAGACTCACCTAACGGGCTTCGAGGCGAGGAGAAGGGGGGCAGGTGAGGGAGGCGGATAAAGCTGAACGCAGGTGCAATACTCATCTTCGTCTCATCTTTCTAGCTCACCCTTCCGCCTCTTGAGAATTTCCGCTGTCCTCGTGATGAATTTAAAGTTGAAATATTATCGGTACGCAGAGCAGTGCAGGAAGTCACTTGGTACTGGGAAGGCACCGGGGACGTGGCGGGAAGGAAGATGGCGGTGTTGGACAGGTGACGGGGAGACAGTGAGAAAGATGGTGATGGTGGTGGTAATGCGGTGAGATGGTGGCCAGGAAGGTATTGGTGAGGTGGCGGAGAGATGATGGTCAAGTGAAGGTGAAGGAAGATGGAAAGGGAAATAGTGGGAGGAAAGGGTGGTCTGGTCAAAATAGGGAAGATGCTGGGAGGTGGCGAGGAGACGATGGGAAGGTGGCAAGATGATGGGCAAATGAAGGTAAGGAGATGCTGAGAAGATGGCTGGGAGATATCCAAGAGAAGTTGGAGAAGTTGGGGAAGTGGTGGTGAGATGATGGCTAGAGGGGAGAAGATGGAGAGACATCTGAGAAGAAATAGAGAGATGCAGATGATGGAACCAAACTTTGGGAATGGAATGGCGCTTCTATGAATATCTCTTGTTCCTTCTCTTCTTTATTCTCTCCTGCACCGCTTCCCTGCCCTCCATGTTCCCTTCCACCCCCCTGCCCGGTAGTAAGTGCTTGGCTCCCTAGGTGGCGCCAATTAACACTGGAGGAGGAGGTACGGTGCTTAAAGTTAGCCCGGGGTGGAGTGTTGGGAGCAGGAGCCACACGAGTCACTGCGCGTCGCCCGGAGCTCCTTGGGGATGGGAAGAACAGGGAAATATTGAGAGGAGTAAGTAAATATCGGAAATAAGGATAAAAGGGGAAGAACCTCAAAGCGTCGAGTAAATAAAGGAGGCCACAACAAGGGTAAATGCGAAGGGTAAATAAAGTAGGAGGGCGGTAAGCCGATTAACTAAATACACGAGACCAGGACGAAAGGGAAACTACCTCAAACTGGCAAGTAAATAAAGGAGAGGAGCAATAAGTCAACAAGAGTATGCATGTACTACAATATATATATCAAGATATATATATATATATATATATATATATATATATATATATATATATATATATATATATATATATATATATATATATATATATATATATATATATATATATATATATATATATATATATATATATATATATATATATATATATATATATATATATATATATATATATATATATATATATATATATATATATATATATATATATATATATATATATATATATATATATATATATATATATATATATATATATATATATATATATATATATATATATATATATATATATATATATATATATATATATATATATATATATATATATATATATATATATATATATATATATATATATATATATATATATATATATAGATATATATATAACAAACAAACATATCGAGGCGATGCAGAGTACAGAGATAGTCCAGAGTAGAGAGTTGTTATAAAACAAAATAAAAACAAACAAACTCGAGGCGATGCAGAGTACAGCAACAAGATAGTGGTCCAGAGGGGTAGCATTGAGTTGTTGGCGCGTAGCAAACTCAGTAACCATGCTGAGGTAAAACATGAGAAGGAGAGAAACACAAAACTGGTCAAAGGAATGAAGCAAATGAGAACGTTAGCGTGATTACCTCATCCAGACCAGAAGAGAGAGAGAGATTAAAGGATTAAATAATCCTCAAATTAAGTCATCACAAGGGAGCCCCCCTCCAATGAAGTAATTTGTCCTGCTGCTAGGAAACAAAGGCCATATAGCTGCTAGATGTCATTAGTGGGGTTCGAATCGATGCCCCGCAATCTACCACCAGAGAGAGAGAGAGAGAGAGAGAGAGAGAGAGAGAGAGACTCAGTAAGCAAAACGATGTAAGTGAGTTAGGCGACGGCTAAGGAGAGCTGAGGAGTAGCAGCGAAGGGTGTTCAGCTTTCCCCTCACCATTACAACAATGGGACTGGCGCTGCTGTGTGCGGGCGTGGGTGCAGACACTGGTGAGGTAGTAAGGAGACCGTGAATGAGACTGGACAATGAGGACGAGGAGGAAGGGACAAGAGTCTTAAGGCGGATGGTTCCGATTCTCAAGTTTGTCGTCTGTGATAGTATGGCGGCCACCAACACAGCATCAAAAGTTGGAACTTTCTCAGTTGTAAAAGTTTTTTCCCTGATGGTCACAAAAGTCCTTGTCTGCCAATGGGGACAGGGAGGGCCGGAGGGAATGCTTTGTGACGTGTATGTTTTCTTTCTTTCCACACAGAATCCCGGCAGCTGTAAAACGTGATTGGTGTATCGGTGCCCTAGAAAAGGACCAAACGCGCGAACAATGGTGGGGCCCCAAGTGAC
This sequence comes from Portunus trituberculatus, assembly GCF_017591435.1. Lineage (NCBI taxonomy): Eukaryota > Metazoa > Arthropoda > Malacostraca > Decapoda > Portunidae > Portunus > Portunus trituberculatus. The sequence goes on along the minus strand of NC_059278.1, from coordinate 5,868,540 downwards.
TGGTGTGCAGGACATGGCCGAGGCAGTGTTTGTCTCGCAGCCTTGCACAATGGGGCTGTGAACGTCACGCCCCACGGCCGAGGCCGTCCCACCTACTACGGCAATGGCCAGTGGGTCCCGCTCCCCGCTGCCCAGCTCCCCGACCTCCAGGAGCCGCAGATATTCCAGCGATGACATCGGCTGCCGCTACGCCAGCCTCTCCCACACCCATCTCATGCCCCCTCTGGCGGTGTCCTACTTGGGCTCCTCCGAGGGGTCGATCCCTCGCCGCCAGTCCGTGGCAGCCACTGTGCAGACTGAGGAGCGTTACCGTTCCCCTCGCCAGCTGCCACACCGACGCCGCTCGGAGTTCACCGCTCATGAAAAGCGGCGGCGGTCCCGAGTTGAACTGGATCACCTGAGGGACGCTTCCGGGTATCGCGATGCCGAGGCCCTGAACGGTGGGCGGCGCGGCACCCGCTGCTC
>NC_059278.1:5855575-5863075 GCF_017591435.1 Portunus trituberculatus | reverse complement strand
TATGGTGTGTAAGAATGATAGGAAGGAGTGTATGATGGGTGTGTAAGAATGATAGGAGTGTAAGATGGCTGTGTACAGAAAGCATACAACTACAAACGAGGAGAGGAAGAAGTATCTACAACTATCTGAAGGTGATGTAAGAGGGAAAGGCGGGGAGTCGCGCATCCTTTCAGGCTATCTTTAAATTAATCTCCTTTCCTCATCACGCAGATTTAATTCCATCTTAATCATTTCTCCCTTAAGCAGTTCCTCCTCCTCCTCCTCCTCCTCCTCCTCCTCCTCCTCCTCCTCCTCCTCCTCTCTACCTTACCGGAGAAAATGAGCGTGTATTTATATGGCACGTAGGATTAATCATACACAATAACAATTAACTATTTTCTTTATAACGCAATCTCCTTTTTTACTCACTAGTTCAAAGTAGAGAGAGAGAGAGAGAGAGAGAGAGAGAGAGAGAGAGAGAGAGAGAGAGAGAGAGAGAGAGAGAGAGAGAGAGAGAGAGAAAGCTTAATTTAGTCGCTTCGGTTAGAACACAGAAATAATGAAGTTTGTGTGTTTTCTATCCATCTTTTTTTAACATTATCGACTTCCCCGCTTCAGAGTAAGTGGCGTTGCAACTCTACGTGAATATATTTCCAGTGTTTGTATTTGTATCACAGGGGCGGGGCTGAGCGGGGCTGGGAGGGACGGGGCGGGGGCAGGGAAGGAGAGAGGGAGAGGTGTTTTATTTGCAGCGCCAGGCTCGGGTGTTTTATTTGTATCTTTCCTTTGCGTGTGAATGTGAGTGGCGTGTGATCCTGCCGACGACGAGGTGTTCACGTTCTGGCTTCCCTTCTGTGTGTGTGTGTGTGTGTGTGTGTGTGTGTGTGTGTGTGTGTGTGTGTGTGTGTGTGTGTGTGTGTGTGTGTGTTGTCTGTTGTTTGGAAGTGATCAAAATGTAATGTTTAGGTCCAAGGTTTTGTTATATAAGTGTCAATGATGATGATGATGATGATTATGATGATGATGATGATGATGATGATGATAATAATAATAATAATAATAATAATAATAATAATAATAATAACAATAATAACAATAATGACATCAATAGCAATAACAACAAAATAAATACAATTCTCATACTTTATCTTCTTGTTCTCATTTCTTTCTTATCATCATCACCATCATCATTTCTACGGTCCTCACTGCCTGTATCTTTTCTTCACTCCTTTTGCTCTCTCTCTCTTTTTCTCTCTCGTTCCTTCTTCCTCTTCGTGTTTTCCTTCAGTACCAGATTTCTCTTCAGTAATTGGTGTTATTATTTGATCAGTGTTTGCGGCAAGGCGGGGAAGCACCGGGGCGAGGCAGGTTTATTGTCGCCGTGTTTTGGCGGGAAGTCCTTTCAGTTGCAATATCTATTAACACTAACCTCTCTGCTTACCCAAGAGAAACAAACGGCTGCGTCACCTTCCGCCGTCACATAAACAATTGTGGTATTTCTCATGTTTGGCTTTCACTATCCAGGGTCTCGATCCAGATGTAGCTGCCGTCGTAGACCGTAAACTCTCACTGGGTAAATTTTTCTACAAGAGATTGTACACACAAGATTTTGCTCCATAAATAGTTAATTCATCGCATATTAAATCAGCTTAAGTTAAGCTGCTTTTGGCAAGGTGAGGGAAAGGAAGGGAAGAAGATAATTATGAAGGACAGTAAAGGTTAGGTAAGGTTGATTTAGATCTGGAAAACTTACGGGATGGAATCTTTTCGGTGCAATTTTCAATGAGGATTCTTCGTGAATAGGTTACATTAATTTTCGTTAGAGAAAGTTGTCTCTGGCAGAATAATTTACGATAAATTTGATATTAACGAAGCATTTTTACTGGGTAAAATTTCCAAAGAAGCGTAGTATATGTGCCTGGATTTAAATAATCAAGTAAATACTCTGTGACATCAACTGCGCAATTATGATTTCAGGACAGCTGCAGGGTGCGCAAAAAATGGCAAAAAATCAACTTGCTTGAAAACTATCTTTGATCTTATGAAACTCAAAGGAGACAAGTAGAACACTGAAAAGTGAAACAAAAAATGAAAAAAATTACATTGTGTGGCAGTGATGGCTGGCTGAAGTTCTTTGGGAAGTGGGGGCCAGTGACAGGGGAGCCAGGAGGGTGGCAGAGATCATACTGCACTTCCCAATCATGTTTGATTTTTTCTCCCTTTATCCAAAACTATTTATAGTTTGCAGCATGGTGTGTGTGTGATACTCAGTGAAACAAAGTACAGCACACATTGGTACTTGACATTCTTCAGTGCGCTCGTGACCTTGAGAGGCAGGAGGGTGTTTGTTTACGGCATCTCTTGGGCTTTCTCACAGCACCAGAAGTTGATTACTGTAAATAATCTACATCATCAGGGCCTAGTGCAAGCTTTCTTTTACTATCTCCTCCTTTTTACGACATCTTCTGCCTCCCCCATGGCCATGAATGTGGGAGCCAGGAGGCTGGCCAGCATCGGAAGATGATCATGAATTACCGTCTTCCATGACTGCCTAAGGCTGACTGAGATAATAATGCCTATATGAAGCCGCTTGAAGCGAAAGAGGGATGATGTTGCCACATGATGTTCATTGGATTTTACGGTGGCTGTGCGGGAACTTTTGAAATACAGCTTAGAAAACCTGTCATCTTAAGATGTCTGGCGCAGTTGGTCAAATAGCATCTTAAGATGTCTGGCGCAGTTTACGGGTTAAGCTGCCTAACTCCCCGAGCACACGAGGTGCGTTAAGTCTTCCGTGGATCCAAATTAGCGGTGTTTGCTTGTCGCTGTGTCCATTAAACCAATCCCCTGACAAGTCTTGCTCGTGTACACATGACTCTCGTTAACCTCCAGCTAATGCTTCAAGATGGGGGAAAATGAGGTTAGTTCCCGGGACGTGGTTGTTACTTCCTGCAGCAGTCAACGGTCCGCTCACCGCACGGCAGATTCTGCTGCTGGCTTTATGGAGAGACGGGGAACTGTTTGATGAGATGGTGAGGTAGGGATCAGTGGTCCGTAGAGCACAACAGTCTGTAGTGCGGCCAAAAATACAAACAAGAATTAAGAAACAAAGAATTATAACAAAACAGAATGCAGTAAAATGTTCAGTTATAATTAACCATTTTCTACTCACTGTTGCGGGCAACAATTAAGTATTTTATAAAATTTTCTCTTTTTGCAGCCATCAGCCAGCTATAATGATGAAAATATGAAATTTATACAAAACCACAAAATAATTCTAGAATGAATTTATATCATCAGCGTAACCTGCCGCTGCCTCGGGTCAGCAAACCCTGCGTGGCGCCCATGGCGACGTGACCCTCAAGATACAGTATTACGCCCTCCCCTTCCTCCTCACCCTCACCTTAATGGTGCAGACTGCTACTTGTTTGATGCATGATTTCCAAAATAGTGTTAGGAAGAAGAGTGGTGGAGTACTGCGATCCAATATGTGTGTGTGTGTGTGTGTGTGTGTGTGTGTGTGTGTGTGTGTGTGTGTGTGTGTGTGTGTGTGTGTGTGTGTTTGCTCTCTCTCTCTCTCTCTCTCTCTCTCTCTCTCTCTCGGGACCCAGGACCAGCTCACTGATGCCCCGCTACACAAAGGCCGGAAGGACACTGGTATCGATCACCTTGTTTCCTTTCTGCCAATCACAGCCACACTGCCCTGCCTGCATCACCTCCTGCGCTGCTTTCCATGCTTCAAGATTAGCATTACCATAATTATTTTTGAGTAACAAAGAGTCTATAAAAGATGTGAAATATAATAATAATGGATAAAATTTATAAGTAAAAATGTTGGTTGTAATGCCGCCGCCACAAAGGTCGCGGCATCACAGGCCTGGCGAGTGGCGAGGGAGTGTGAGGGCGTCCAGTGTTGTGTGCGGCAAGAAGGCTTCAACAGGCGAGCTTTGTCTGGCTTTATTCTAGTATTAGTATTAATTAGTATAAATATATTCATGTGGCAGCTCTATTGTCTCATACCATTATGCCTTTATAATTCTAATCTTTATTTTCTTACTGCCCATAACGTTTACGCCTTCCAGCGAAATGAAATTCACTACTATCACTCTCGTAATAATTGCCAATAGTATAATTATTACTACTACTATCATCATTAAAGCTATCACTATTAAATTATCAACATTAATCATTATGAAGCCCGCCAGTAACAAGGACCAACATATCGGCAATTCAGCGAGGCGCGGCGGCTCCCTCATGGCCACTCCACGCCATTAGCAACACACGCTCGCTTCATGTCACAGCTGACTTCCCTTCATCTCCACTTCACGGCGCTGCTCACTCACGCTAGTCATGTCAAGGCCGACTCATGATGTAGTCTTGGTTCGCCACACCTGCCTGGCATCACCACCTACACCAGAAAGCGAACCATTCTCCACTCTTGCGCCGCGCGAGGCAAGCCATCAAGGAACACAGCAACGACATCGAAACCTTGCCTTACTTCACTTCGAGTCTTCCAAGGCCTGTGCGTTCAGAAAGTACTCTTATTGCCTCACTGTCCATAATTTCACTATAAGCAAAATTGAGAAAAAAGATAAATTGAGTTATGGCGCCGCAATAAGGTTTTACGGCCCCGGCTTGGATTACGAGATGGCTACTCCCTTGAACGAGAAACTGCAGTGAACCAGAACCGCACCCAGAACCTTTCAGTCTTTGGTCCACATTCTCATATATTTCGATATTTCCTCTTGACTACTTCAAGCGGGCTCTTGAAGCTATTAGGAGAGGGGGAGGTGTTTCAAGGGTGCCTTTCAAGACTCTAGTGTTAGTTTAATTCTACTTTCAAGAAAAAAAAAAACATCCATGAAAACTCGACTAGCATGTGTTTCAAGGCTAGTTTTACATAATTTTACGGGAAAATAACTCTGATAGTTAATGAAATATCTGAAACAAGTTCACTATAATTATGCACAAAAGTTATCAGTTAGCGAGTTATTTCCGAAAAATGATGTCACACTGCTTCTGAAAACCAATAATAATCTCTGTAAACTTTGAAACCCATAATAATTATCTCCGTTGCCTTTCAAACCCCACAGTGATCATCTTTTTCCCCTCTGAAACCTCATATTTGTGGCCTTTAAAACCCCATAAGCATCATCTCTGTGGCCCTTGAAACCCATAAACATCTCTGTGACCTTTGAAAATAAGACCTGATGAGAGAACAAAGCATTTATGAACACTAGTCTTTAAACGAGAACAGCATCGCGTAACCAGCCGCTCTTCTCTGCCACTCCAGCCAACACTGAATCATTATGCCTTTCTGTTAGGTTATGTGATTCTTTTTGCGGTGAAATTTTTAATGCTACCGCGAGATACAGTGTCCCGTTCTAAGTTCAAGTTACGAACAGCATTTCCGCGTAACAATTTCCTCGTCTCTGCCTCACCGGTTTGGAAAGCAATTTGTTCACTTTTGCCGCTGTAAAGGATTGTGCTTCGGGCGACCTGGCTGGCTACTCCCCCCCCCAATCCCCAGACCTTGGCTTTGTTTACTCGTTTCCCCTTGAGTCAGGATAAATCAAGCGGGCACACTGGTAATTTGAATTCTACAATAAAGATAGTTAAAAATCACTTGCGACTGGAGGGTAAATTGGATTAGAAAGCAGGCTGTCTGGACTCCGCTTGCTGAAGACCACCAGCTGTTCTAAGATTTTTTACGGTTGCGGTTGATGTTTCGGCTGCTTGGGTTCTTTGGTTTAACCCCTTCAGTTCTATGACCCGTTTTCATATTAATTTTGCTTAGTATTTGGCGATTTTATACAGCTTCAGAAACTTATGTGGCGATTAAGATAGTGAGGTCTCTTAATCTTCTGACCTCCATAGACAGTTCATAATGTAAATAAAATTGTCTAATCATACCCAAACTCACGGTAAAAAGGCGTCTCAGTACTGAAGGCTTTAAAACTTTGAAAATACCAGAACAAAGCAGTCAATGAGTCAGTTCTATAAGTAAAGACTACTACCACATATACATAACTGACCTTTACTAACCACTATACACAAACTGGATATACTCGTACGTGACTAAGCATACATGATTATTATACGTAACTGGCGACATTCAACCGGTTTAGTAAGTATAATCTGTAACTAGTATATGCAACTAATCTCCATATATAATTGGTTATAAGTATACATCGCTATCATATATAACAAATTCCTACACAAATCTGCTTTTGCATAACTCATTACTGTCACATAATTCACTCCTACATAATATACACTACAACATACAACTAACGCTACGCAACAGGGAAAATATTCAGAAAACCACCACAACCATCTTCCAAGGCTACATCTATAACCAGACGGGTTCTCGCGAGTGTTCCTCCAATCAATAACGTAGAAATCGTGTTTACTTGTCACTAGAAACATAAAAACACCCTTAAAACTATTGTAACTTCCTGCACGATACACTACAACATATAACTAACACTACACAACAGAGGCAGTATTTAGAAAACTATGCTCGATCACCACGACTATCTTCCAAGGCCACATATATAACCAAACAGGTTTTCACGAGTGTTTCTCCAGTCAATAATATAGAAATTGTGTTGACTTGTCACTATATCCATAAAAAAAAATCCTTAAAAACAATTGGAACTTCAACGAAAACCTTTTAAAAGTAGCAGAGCTGCGGGCCATAAGTGTTTCAGAAACATAGTTCCTAACTTCTCTACAAAACAAACCCGAGGGAGCGTCGCCACCACCACAACCTTTCAATGCCGCCCTCCCTCAGCCACTCTCGCGGGTCTGAGGGATCCTGGCGGGGCTTAAGGGAAGGATTTCGACACTCTCTCCCTACTTCTGTTATAAATGTTGCACGCACGAACTTCTCTCTGTCCGTGGCCTTGGTGGGTGTGAGGGTAACATATCACATACTACCACATAGCACCGCACTACACCACACATCATACGTCACCAAACCGCACCACACTACAGTGACTATACTACACGTCATACCTCACACCACACCTGGTCATACCACACACCACATCACAATATCAATGAAGAAACATAAATCTGTCTTAGTGTCCTGTTTTTCCTCATTCACTCAGCAAAAATCATTATAATTTCCATTATTACAACTATTACTAAACTCAGGAACTCCCTGCCTGCTTCTGTATTTCCAAAAACAAAGGAATACAAAGGAAAGCCAAACAGCAACAGACCTTTTGGTCTTTTCAAGGCAGCTTGGTAACTACTTTTAACTAGCTACAGGGAAGAGAGACAGGACACCACAGGAGAAGGCTCCTCCCCTATGATCTGAACTAATTTAAGTGGGAAGTTTCAAGAAATTCATCCCATTCTTTTGGATAACTTTTTAACCTGTTCGGGGACTGGCACCTTAGAGAGCCCTTTTTTTCATCACATTTTTGTTGCCCTTTGCCGGTTTTTCCCTCTTAGATGAAAAAAAGAAAAAAGAAAAGAATCACCAACACTATACTCGTCGTACATGTACAT
>NC_059278.1:5845575-5850575 GCF_017591435.1 Portunus trituberculatus | reverse complement strand
CCTCCTCCTCCTCCTCCTCCTCCTCCTCCTCCTCCTCCTCCTTCTCCTCCTCGTCCTCCTCCTCTTCTTTCTCTTCCCCTCCTTCATATCTATCTCTTCTCTCTTTCTTATCGTCCTCCTTCTGCAATTTCCTTCTTCCATCGTCTCTTGTTTCTTTTTTCCTTTCTTACTTTGCTTCCTCCTGAAAGTCTCCTACTATCATACATTATTTTTTCTCTTCTTTCATCTCCTCCTTCTCCTCCTCCACTATCATTTCTCTTTTCTCCTCCACCTTCTCTTCCTCCTCGTCCTTTTTTCCTTCCTCCAATCTCCATTTCTCATCTTCTTTCCCAACAATTTTCTTTTTTCTTTTCCTTCCTTTACCATTTTTTCATCTCTTCTTATCCTCCTTGATGCTATCTCGTTCCTTTCCCCGGTTTCCTCCTCCTCCTCCTCCTCCTCCTCCTCCTCCTCCTCCTCCTCCTCCTCCTTGTCCTCGTCCTTTCTCCCTTACTAACCAACAATAACATCGAAAAGAAGAATCAACACCCATCTGAGAGGCAATGAAGCTCTCTCTCTCTCTCTCTCTCTCTCTCTCTCTCTCTCTCTCTCTCTCTGTGTGTGTGTGTGTGTGTGTGTGTGTGTGTGTGTCGTCTCTCTCTCTCTCTCTCTCTCTCTCTCTCTCTCTCTCTCTCTCTCTCTCACGCACACACACACACACCATGCTTTGACACATCATCTCATACTTCCAAATAAACGAAATGAATCCATTGAATTAAAGACATTGACTTGCTGCAAGGAGGAGGAGGAGGAGGAGAAGGAGGAGGAGGAGGAGGAGGAGGAGGTGGAGGAGGAGGAGGAGGAGGTGGAGGAGGAGGAAGAGGAAGGAAGGAAGGAAGTGTAACAGATGCAAACATTCAACTGAGTGACACTGAGGCGGCCAACAAAAGATCACTGCCAGATGGTGAACGTTCGGGAAAGAAAATAATGGAATCGCGTACCTCTGTAAGTTATCGTACCTCCTGAGTTTGAGGAGGAATAGGTAATAAGAATCGTACAAAAAGGAGGATAAAAAGACGAGCAAGAACACAGTATGATGAGTGTGTGAACAGGTGAACATCAGAAACGTGCAAATTGACAATAAGGGTGTTGAATAGGAGGTCACACAATTTTGTAAGATATCGTACGGAAAGAGTTGCAGTATGAACAGGAAATAATACGACTTGTACGTTATGACAAAGAAAACCACATAATGAAAAGCCTAGGAATGAAAAATCATAGGTAACTTAAAAATGGAGAATGACAACCAAGTAATTAGAAAATAACAAAATCGCTTACCTTTGTAAAATGTCCGAATAAAGTCATCGTAAGGACAATAAACAGATATCGCAGGAATGTGAAATAAAAAGTGCAAAAATAATATGTGTAGAGAAGATAAGGAAACGGTTACGTTAATAAGAACTTTATAAATAGAAAGAAGTAGAATTGTATGGCCCTTCAAGTTATTTTGGTGCGATGCCCTGGTGCCCTTAGCGGCGGCCCAGGTGCCGGCGGTGGCAGCATCGCGCCCCGCCTGTCACGATATGCATCACGCGATTAGATCTTGCAAGAACGGTGACGCAAGAGTCGTGACGCACACACTCCTACATATGGGTGATACGCGTAGGTAGGGGTCGTGTGCTAAAGTGTATTTTTAGCGCTCTGTACGAGAGAGAGCTTACGTACTCCCGCTGTGCTGTACCCTTCTGTATGTAAATGTGTAGAGGGAATTTTTATCTTTTTTTTTTTATGTGATGGTATATATATGCTAATGTACTTGATTTAAAGCCTTCATCATTATGAAAATTAACTTCTCTTGTCAATTGTAGAAAGAAAAATATATATCTGGTTGGTTTTAATAGAGTAATATTTTGTTTTGACGGACTGTATAAATTAACATACTTTACTGGTGTGGAAATATTTTTCTGTTACGATGGCAGAAACATGAATATTTTTTCCACCCTCGGAGTGAAAACAAAAGTCTGTGGGAATAAGACAAGGGATTCTTTCCTTATTCTTTTTTAAGCATTTCAAATCACGATATTTAAGTGATATAAAGAAACTTACACACCTCCTCTCAGAAATCTGCGTCACATACAGACAATTTACGTTCTAACCCTTCACTACTGGACAATCTTTTCCCATAATCACTAACATTTTAATCCTTTCACCGCTATTTGGCACATCTCTTCTTAATAACAAACTACTCTGCTGCATCTTTTCTCGGTCTACAAACGCTTCCAAACATTGTACTGGCCAAACTGTAATAGATATTCTTCTTTATCGCATCGTTATTATTCTCATCCTTTTTTTATACAACGTGGGCTTTTCATGGGAATTTATGAGCTAAAGGGGATACTTTTTGGGGTACCTTTTATCTGAAAGCTATCCGCTAGGAAACCGTTGCCCCAAATGAGGAAGCCCAACCTACATTCAGACAGCGAACAGGATTCAAACCCGTGCGCTTGGAGACCCCTGAGACCCCAAAGCACGCATGGTTCTATACAATGATTCTCCTCGTGTAAATTATTTTATGGCGCAGTGAAAGGGTAATAATCTTCCCACAGTTATGTAACACAAGGCAGAGAAAAAATATAGCGTAGTTACTTTTATTCATTGTCTATACACCTTTTTTTTCATAGAGTTTTTAGTATTCTGCTTTCCTGTGACGAATACCTTTTCATTTCTTTTCTTTCCAGTGATGAAGTATTTTTGTCTTTCCTTTCTTGTGATGAACTGTTCTTGTCTTCTCTTTCTGGCGACGAGCTTTTCTTTGTCTTGCCTTTCCTTTAACGAACTTATTCTTTTCTTCTCTTTCAATTTCGCTCTCTTTTCTTCTCTTTCCTATGACGAACATGTTTTCATCCTTCCAATTATTTTCCTCATTTTGTTCTCTTTTCTTCTCCTTCCTATGACAAACAAACTTTTTCTTCTTTCTTAATTATCTTTCCCTCACTTAGGTCTCATTCCTTCTCTTTCCTAATTAATTTCTTTTCTCATTTAGCTATTTTCTTCTTTCCTATGACAAACAAACTTTTCCTTTTTAGCTAATTATCTTTCTCTCATTTATTTTTCATTCCTTCTCTTTCCTATGACAAACAAATTTCCTTCTTTCCAATTCATTTTTTTCTCATCTAGTTCTTTTCTTCTTTTTTCCTACGACGAACAAACTTTTTCTTCTTTCCTAATTATCTTTCTCGCACTAAGGTCTCATTCCTTCTCTTTCCTATGACGAACTATTCAAAAGAGAAACACGAAGTCACCAACGCAATAAAGGAATATACAAAGGAATATACAAAGGAAGACAAACAGCAACAGACCCTTAGGTCCTTACTAGGCTGTTTGTGGAGACTATCTACTAACTACCAGTGGTAGAGACAGGACAGCAAAGCAGAAGGCTCCTCCCCACCCACCCCTCCCTCCAGCCGAGGCTAGCAGGAAAAAAGGCGAAAGCATGTGATATTAAAAAATCACATGGAATTTTAGTAGAGAGTGAAAAGGAAATGTGTAATCTACGTCTGACTACTTGTGTTTGTGGGGGAAAGTGTTAACGCTTGGTAAATGTCATGTTGTGTGTGCATTGTGTACGTGGATGCACAGTGTGTATGTCGAATGGGTGGTGCGGCAGCCTTGCCTGGCGCTTTCTAGGGAGGCAGCAGTCAATCAGGCCCCAGCTCCGTTCAATCCACTGAGATAGCATACTTTCCTGTAGGGACGCCGTACGCTGATAACCCCTTGCAACATTGATCCCTGGTACTTAGTTCCCGATGATGATCAATGGTTGACAAGGCCCTCTCCAAACACAGCCCGTCACAGGTCGAGAGTAGTAGTAGTGACCGTTCACTCTGGGCTATCTGTGCGTGTATGCAGTGTAGTGTAGTATGTATGTAAACACAGTGTGGAGTCAAAAAGGTGGTGCGGCAGCCTTGCCTGGCGCTTTCAAGAGAGGCAGCAGTCAATCAGGCCCCAGCTCCGTACAACCACTGTAAAAGTGCACTTCCCTTTAAAGGGCGCCGCACACTGTATGGTTACCCCCTGCAGCGGTGACCCTGGTACCTTAAATCCCGATGATGGTCACCTACTGTCAGGGCTCTTGACTATCCACAGCCCTTCACAGATCGAGAGTAAAAGTAGTGACCGTTCACTCCGGGCTATCTGTGTCATGTATGGAGGGTGAGAGTAATTCAAACTAACGGGCAATTTAAACCACGATCAGAGGCCCGGGAGATAAAAGAAAAAGCGCAAGTTATTCGGAAATGAATAGCGACAACCGGGGATTAGATTCAAAGTATTTATCGAGGCGAACTTTGAACGTTTCGATAGTACCTGAGTTGACAACATTTGATGGCAGACCATTCCATATATTAACTATGCGATTAAAGAAAAAGTGTTTGGCTTCATTTGTTACAAAGCGCTTACCAACAATTTTAAAACCATTGCTTCTGGTGACATTTGACTGGTCGACTGATACGTATTTTTGAATATTCATATTTGCAAACCCATTAAAAATTTTGAAAAGCATAATAAGGTCGCCTCTTACTCTCCGTTTCTCAAGAGAAAATAAATTTTATTCCTTTAGGCGTTCCTCGTAGGATTTGTTCCGCAGCCTTGGGATAATTTTTGTTAATCTGAGTTGTATTTTTTCTAATTTTTCGATATCTTTTTTGTAATACGGTGACCAAAACTGAACATTATATTTGAGATGTGGACGGACGAGTGAGTTATATAATGTTAATATTATTTTCTCAGACTTGAAAGTAAAAGATCGTCCAATAAAACCAACTAATCTATTCGCAGTTTTGACGACTTCAGTACTGTGTTTGCTGACTAACCGTTTCTAACTCTGACCTTTTGAGAACAGCAAGTTGAACGAGCCTTTATTTCCTCCATTCCTTTGCCTCCGAACACTTTCCCGGACGCATGAATGAAATAGACAAAAAAAGAGGGTGACCACAGCAGTAAAGGGGTAATATCCAGGGTGC
>NC_059278.1:5830575-5843075 GCF_017591435.1 Portunus trituberculatus | reverse complement strand
AAGGAGAGAAGGTTGTAAAAGAGAAAGAATAAAAGAAAAGAATGAAATATAACAAAGAAGAAAAAGAAAACGAAGAAGAAGTGAATAGGACACAAGGGAAGACAATCAAGAAAAAAATGCGAAAGAGAGAAACCGAATAAAAGAGAACTAAAAAAAGGAGAGACAAAGAGAAGGAGAGAAGGAGACAGTGACTTGGGAATGTGAAAATCAAAGAATCTGGGAACGTAACACGGGAAGAGATAGGAATAATAGGAATCGGGAAAAGGAGATTAGGATTTCAGCAACAGGTATGAGGAATGAAGGAAGGGAGATGGGAGAGGGAGATGAGAGGGAGGGGAGAGTGTAGACTGTAGAGAGGAGAGAGGAAGGAGAGGGGAGGTAACGGCAGGGAGGAGGAAGGAAAGGTCTTGGCTTGGTTATTCACTCCAAGGAGAAAATGGTCCTTTATCTCGTGTCAGGGAGGAGGAGGACAAGGAGGAGGAGGAGGAGGAGGAGGAGGAGGAGGAGGAGGAGGAGAAATAAATAATAATAAAAACTAGCATCACAAGACTATAAAAGGAGGAAAAAAAATATAACTCTGTAAAGGAGGAGGAGGAGGAGGAGGAGTGCATAAGAACAAGAATCACACGACCATAAAAAGAATAAAATACGAACACTGCCAAAAAGAGGAGGAGGAGGATGAGAATGAGGAGGAGGAGGAGGAGGAGGAGGAGGAGGAGGAGGAGGAGGAAGACAGCTAAGTGTAAAGAGAGAACGAAGACAATTAGGGAGTAACCAGGATGATAAATAGAGGAAGAAGACATTAACGGCAAAAACATGTAAATAAAAGAGAAAAGAAAGAAAAGAAAGAAGGAAAGAACGATAGAGAGAAAGAAAGAAAGAAAGGAGGAAAAAAAGAGGAAAAAATAAAAGAGCAGGAAGGAAATAGTTTCGAGAGAGAAAAAAAGAAGAAAGAGAAGGAAGAGTGTGTTTCACTGTTTGATCTGCTGCAGTCTCTGACGAGACAGCCAGACGTTACCCTACGGAACGAGCTCAGAGCTCATTATTTCCGATCTTCGGATAGGCCTGAGACCAGGCACATACCACACACCGGGACAACAAGGTCACAACTCCTCGATTTACATCCCGTACCTACTCACTGCTAGGTGAACAGGGACTACACGTGAAAGGAGACACACCCAAATATCTCCACCCGGCCGGGGAATCGAACCCCGGTCCTCTGGCTTGTGAAGCCAGCGCTCTAACCACTGAGCTACCGGGTGTGTGTGTGTGTGTGTGTGTGTAATTCATCTCCTCCTCGGTCGTCTGCTGGTCACCCAGCCAATCTTCCCCATTACGGAGCGAGCTCAAAGCTCATAGACCGATTTTCGGGTAGGACTGAGACACCATCAATACACAAGTGTGTGTGTGTGTGTGTGTGTGTGTGTGTGTGTGTGTGTGTGTGTGTGTGTGTGTTTCTCTGCTTGTCCACTCTATAATGATAAACAAATATACGCGAAGACAGCGTAACCTTTCCCTTTCTTGCCCTGGTTCCTTTGTTGGCGGGAAAACCGAGGGAAGAAAAGCGAAGAGAACACGACAGAGGAAAGTTGTGAAAGCACCGAAGAGTTGGAACGATTTTGGGTCCTTTCTTCTTTCTTTTCTTGTCTTTTTTTTTTCTTTTTTACTTTGTCATCGGGGAACAAAACTTCATTATTTTCAGCCATTCACTCCAGGAAGGTAATAAAGAGGAGGAGGAAGAGGAGGAGGAGGAGGAGGAGGAGGAGGAGGAGGAGGAGGAGGAGGAGGAGGAGGAGGAGGAGGAGGAGGACAAAGAGAAGTATTATGAGAACGGTGAAAATATGCACAATAATCAACAACAAGACAACAACAACAGCATCACCACCACCACTATCACCACCACCACCACCAACAACAACAACAATAGCAACAACAACAACAACAACAATAGCAACACCATCAATAATAAACAAAAATAACAACAATAACTACGACGTAACAGAACATTCGCATTGTGTTCCTGTCCGTCAGTCTGTTTGTTCTGCTTATCCGCCTGTCTATCTGTCTGTTTGTCTGTTTGTTTGTTTGTCTGTCTGGTTCTTTCACAGCAAGATTTGAGCATAATGTGTGCTTCTATTTTCTCTCTCTCTTTCTTTTTTCCTCTTAAATGTTTCAGTATCTACTTCAGCATTTACATTTAGAGCAACTTCTGCACAAAATTTACCAGAGACAAAGAAAGTTGCGAAGTGTTTGAAATTTGAATACATAATGAAATAAAAAAAAAGAAAGAGAACAATGCACATAAAAGAAATCCGAGCGAATCTGCAAAAAAAAAAAAAAAAAAAAGATTAAATAAATGAAAATAAAGCAGCAGGTAAGAATAGAACGATAAAAGGGAGGTAGAAATTCTTCATTTTTTTTTTCATTCTCGCCTAATTACTCTCAGGTGGATGTGAAATATAGCCGTGAATTTCCTTTTTTGATGATAAGATGGGATTTATTTCACCCTAGAGACAACCATTACCTCTCCTCTCTCTCTCTCTCTCTCTCTCTCTCTCTCTCTCTCTCTCTCTTAACCTAATTTCGTGTAATTTTACAGCAACTTAGATACCCTTGTAAGGAATTCTGGGTAGTGAGGATGGATTACTCATGTGTGAAGTGTATGTAGCGCTAATCCTCCTCCTCCTCCTCCTCCTTTTCACCTTTCTCGTTTTCATGTTATTGTTTATCTTTGCATTTTTTCCTTGTTTCTGCCGCTCTTTGTTATTCTTCTCATTAACAAGAGACACAAAACCACGAACATTCCCACACACACACCAAAAATATCATGAAGGAGGAGGAGGAGGAGGAGGAGGAGGAGGAGGAGGAGGAGGAGGAGGAGGAGGAGGAGGAGGAGGAGGAGGAGGAGGACGAGGACGAGGATGAGGACGACGACGAGGACAAATAATAATAATAATAATAATAATAATAATAATAATAATAATAATAATAATAAGAAGAAGAAGAAGAAAACGTGTAGTAGTGGTCGTAGTAGCAGTAGCAGTAGCAGTAGCAGTAGCAGTAGCAGCAGCAGCAGCAGCAATAATAATAATAACAAAAATTGTAAAAGAAGAACATGAAATAATGAAAAGAGAAAGAATAACGAAAACTTCAAAAACAACAGCAGAAGAAAACAGGAAGATTAAAAACAAGGAAAACAAGACTGTACACGACAACGGGGAGGAGGAGGAGGAGGAGGGGAGGAGGAGGAGGAGGAGGAGGAGGAGGAGAAGCGAGGGGACAGATACAGATGAGGGTGCTCTTGTCGACAATTCAGCGAGGGGAGACACGTCAATGAAGACATGATTGATTGCTCCCACTCCCTCATCCAGCAGACGGCAGCGCATCACACCACGGACGGGAAACGGGAAGGGAACAAGGAGAAAAAAGGGGAAAGGACAGACGGACGAGAGAGGAGAGGGTGGAAGTGGTAGTGGTTGGTGGTCCCTTCCACCTCTCTGGCGCCGAGTGTAAGGGCGCAGCGGAGCACGACACCCACCATGATCAGGGATGGATGTGGAGGGTTGGCACAGCGGTAGACAATAATACACGAGGTTGGAGCCACGCCAAGTGCTGCCTGCGGTGGGGAACATGAGGATTACAACGCTAGAACCACCTTACACCCGCCCACACTCACCGCCTCCACTTTTATGGCACGAATATAAGGAATACTACAAGGAAATAATGTAAGCAGCGTGTCACCAGTAATACATGAACACGAAGGAACACTGTCACCACCTCACACTTAGCTTTTTGACCACTAGCACACTGAACAAGAGGATACATTTAAAACCACTTTGTATCCACCTAACACAATACTTTTGCTTTAGTAATAACGAACACCAGGCAACTGAAACCATCCAACTTCCAACCAACACCCACGCATGCTTCCCACTTCCTGACCGCGGCGACACTAACACACTAACATACTAAGCCACGCAACACCCACACACTAGTAACCTCAGAGTGTATTGCATCATATCGCTACGCACACGCTACGAAGGAAGGCAGAAACCCACCTCAACATCCACATGCATTCTACACACTACACTCTACACTCTATACGCAAACTGCATCTTAAGCAAACCAGAAAACCACCTTGCCACCTGCACACACTCCGTCACTTCGTTAGTACACTCCAGGGGTCGTGTGTCATGTCGCTAGACGTATCCTATACTCAGAGAACAACCATCTTGCCACCCACACACCGTCACTCCCCCGTCAGTATCCCTAAGGATGCAAGCAGCGTGTCCCTCCATACACTTCCCAAGGTCGTGCAGAAAACGCGCCCTCATTACCCAGAAAGGCAACCACGTCAGGAGAAGATAAGACAGACAAACTTGTTTACCCAGTTCACAAAGGAGAAAAAGATGGTGACGGAGGAGTGAGCCTTCTCGTCCATCCACAAACAGGACGTGAATGAGGAGGGAAAGGCACTTTAACGGGGCCGTATATCCACCATACTGCCGCCCAACGAGCTCCGCTCCCTCGCCCTCCTCCGTGCAGTGCCAGTCAGCAGTCTTGTTGCACCAGAGGCTTCGTGAAATGAGCGACGCTAACAGTAATTGCGAAGTCAATCAAGCCGTGAACCAATATAGGATTAAAATAGAAGGCGAAAACTACAGTAGCTATCTCGTTCCACCCTCTTTTACTCTCTTAACGACTTGGTAGAGAGTAAATAAAAGTAACAGATGGTGTACGTGGCGCGCAAAGTAATATTAAATGGCGAAGGAGGGAAAACACACCACTCCAAAGGGAAATTACAGCTGGAAGTAGTGCCTAGATTGGGTAATGAATAAAAAAGGGAAAAGAAAAACAGAAAAAGGGTATAAAAAAGACTCCCTCGCACAGAAACACAATGGGTAGCAATATGAGAACCGGCCAGTGGAAAAGCCAGGATAGAAAGGGAAAGAAAAAAGAGAAATTGAAAGAAAAAATATATTGAAAGCAAGACACAGAGTTACCAGAGAGAGAGAGAGAGAGAGAGAGAGAGAGAGAGAGAGAGAGAGAGAGAGAGAGAGAGAGAGAGAGAGAGAGAGAGAGAGAGAGAGAGAGAGAGAGAAAGTGCACAGGAACCAAGGAAGCAGCCAAGCAGAAGCAGTGAGCGGCGTATCCAGCAGTAAGGGGGATGGGATAATTGAAGAGGAAATAAAACGAAGGTAACTCTCTCAGGTATTTGAAAGGAAGGCATTGATAAGTGAGAGTTCCAAGACCCGGAAGGAATCATACTTTGCAGGACGTATTTTCTTGGAAGGATACCGGGGAAGACTGGAGAGGGAGGGGGGAGTCGGGGGAATTGGAATCCTATAACAGGCTCCTCAGAAAAGAATCAGATACCAGAAAAAAATAGAGGAAAGGAAGAAAATGAGTCGGGGGCAATTAAAAGAAGTAGGATAAACGGTTAATGGGGAGAGGGATATCAAGGGAAGCTCGGTGGAAAGGAGCCTGGCAGAGGAAGTTGGGTGGAAAGGGTAATCCTGTAAGCTGTCTGTAAAAGGGACATTGTGAGGAGGAATGGGATGTGAAGGAGGTTTCGAACTCATTCTGAAAAGGATTCGAGGGGGAAGAGAAGAAGGTTTGGGCAGGAAATGGCTGAGGGAAGAAAAGGTCCAGAGGTTGAGGAAGAATGGACACTAACAAAGAACGAACGTGGAAAAGGAGGAGACGGACAAAGATTTACGAGGATGGGAAGACAAGACAAAGGAAGATGAGAGGAGGAAACAATAGGAAAAAATAAATAAGAGGTACGAATGACAGGTATAAATGAATAAAGGCAACCAAAAAATAAAGAGATAAGAAGTGACGACATGGACGAGATAGAAAGGAAAGGAAGGAGTAACAGAATAAAAAAAAAAAGAAAGAAAATGATGGAAGGGTTAAAGAGAAAGGTAGGGACTATGAGAATAAAGTAAAATGAAAAATAAAAGCAATTGAAAAGTAAAAAAAAAAAAAAAGAACGGGATGACAGGAAAAAATACAATAAACGAAAGGGAGAGACGATTAGATTAAAAAAAAGAGAAACTAAAGGATGATAAGATTAAAGGAAAAAAGAGAAAGGGAGGAACGATAACAATAAAGTAGGAGAAGGAAAAAAGGAAGTGGTGACAGGATTTAGATAAAGAAAAGGGAAAAATGAAGAAAAAATTGGAATAAAAGGAAAAGATAAAGGGATGATAAAAGCAAAAAATATGAAGAAAGGAAGAGACGATAAAAGAGAAAAAATAGAAGAAGCGAAAGCTAAACTAAAAAAAGAATTGACATGAAAGCACCATGGAAAGAGGTTATGAATAAAGAAATAAAAAAAAAAAAACTCTTACGAAGAAAAGCAAGCAAACGAACGAACTACTAAAATAAATTACTGGAACAAAGTAAAAAGAAGAAAAGGAAGAGACGAATTTTAGAAGAATGTATGTGTAGAAAAGAGGAAAAAGTCGCTTACTAATAAAGACAAATATAATAACAGTGAAAGTGAGGAAATAACAACATTAAGAGAAAGACAATTAAATATAATGAACTCAAAAAAAAAGCAAAAGGTTACTGAAGCCGTTAAGAGTATTAAGGAGGAAATTAAAAGAGGGTGAAGTAACTCAAAAATAAAGAAATAAAAGAAAAGAAGGAAAACAGGAATATAGAAACAGAAGGAGAAATGAACACGACAAAGTTAGTTGAAAAAAAAAAACTAAAAATAAGGAAATTACAAGAGGGTGAAGTAACTAAAAAAAAAAAAAATAAAATAAGGAAAACAGGAGAATAGAAACAGAGGAAGAAATGAACACGACAAAGTTAGTTGAAGGAAAAAAGTAAAGATAAAGAATATAAAGGAGTAGGCTGAAAAATAAAAGTAATGCAATAAAGGAGTAAAAAGTCAATAACGTCAGGCAACAAATGAAAGACACCATACAAAAGAGAGAGAAAAAAAAGAAGAAAATTGTAGAAAGAGTAAAATAAAAACAGCAATTTCACGATTAAGGAAGAAATAGAAAAGTAAACGACAGAACAAAGTACAGCAAAGTAACACACACACACACACACACACACACACACACACACACACACACAAAAGGAGAATAAATGATAAAAATAAACAATCAACAAATAAATAACACAAAAGACACATTTAAGACGCGAACAAATAAACACGACACAGGACAATAAGATCTGAGAAGAGGAAAAAGGAGAAAGAGAGAGCGAAAGGACCCATGAAAGGACTCGTGAGGAAATGAATATCCTGGTAAAAGGGAAGGGAGGTTTGAGTCCAAGGAGGGAATGTTGACAGACCCGGGGAATGAAACGTGCCATATATCATTCCTCCTGACGCGCGTGGAGAGAAAAATTTAGTGCTTTGTGGGGACTTAAAGAGCGGTTAGGGAAAATATACGACCTCTCCTTAATGAGGCAAACATGAAAAGTGAACAGCGTTTCTCATAATTTAATCTAATAGTGTGGCGTAAAAGTGAGGAAAATAGTTATTTGTTTCTCGTTTATAATGAGGTGTGGAGCCTGAGTACCATGGCGGGGAGTGGGGTAGGGAGGAGGAGGAGGAGGAGGAAAAGGGTTGGAGGAGAGAAACGAAGACGAAGAGATGGATGAGCAAGAAGAAAACGAGGAAGGAAACGAAGAATATGGCGAAGAGGAGGAGGAGGAGGAGGAAAGAAAGGATGCAAAATAAAAGCGAGAGTGAAGAGGAAGAAAAAATTGATTGAGAAGTGGTTTTGTCAACGAACACACAGAGGAAGCGAGAGAGAGAGAGAGAGAGAGAGAGAGAGAGAGAGAGAGAGAGAGAGAGAGAGAGAGAGAGAGAGAGAGAGAGAGAGTAGCTATAATAAAGGTAGTGAGGTAAGAGGGGAAAGTTCAAAGGATACCTTACTGGAGGCTGCATAAAATAAAGCTATATATAACACAGCGAGAATTGTGAGCGAGTGGTGGTGCGTGTATTGTGGAGAAAGGTTAAGTGACACTGGGAAAAAAGGAAATTATAAAATACTTTAGAAATCAGAGTTACGAACATGCGCATGTGAGAGAGAAGACGGCCATAGAGAGGCAGATTTATATATAGTGCTATGGTAAGATGAAGTGCATAGGAAGGCATACATATGGGACAATACAATGGGTTTTATTTACTGTTTTTATTTAGCATCTGTATATTTTAAAAAGCAGAGTTATCAGGATCTGTGAAAAAAAAGAGGGGAGGATATGAACAGGTAGATGTGTATATTGCAAAGGTGTAGTGCATAGGACAGAGAAATGGATCAGCACGATAGCTTTTTATTTCGTGTCTTGACGTGGTATTTCTATGCTTTAAAAACCGAGGTCATCAGGATCTGTGAGTGAAAGAGCAGGAGGATATGGAGAGGGAGATGTGTATAAAATGCTATGGTAAGATATAGTGCATAGGTGGGCATACAAATGGGATAGTACAGTTGGTTTTATTTCCCATTTTTATTTAGAATTTCCCTGTTTAAAAAATTTGCGAGTGAAAGAGCAGGATGATATGGAGAGGGAGGTGTGTATATATTACAAAGATGTAGTGCATAGGACAGAGAAATGGGTCAGCACGATGGCTTTTATTTCGTGTCTTTATTATTTCTATCCTTTAAAAATCAGGATTATCAGGATCTGGGAGTGAAAGAGCAGGAGGATATTGCGAAGAAGACGTGTACTATATAATGCTATGGTAAGGTGTAGTGCATAGGAGGGCATACAAATGGGACAGTACAGTGGTTTTCATTCCCTGTTTTTATTTAGTGTTTCTCACCTAAAAAAAAAAAAAAAGGGTAATTAGAATCTGCGAGTGAAGGAGTAGGAGAGGGTTGTGTCTATATTGCTAAGATATAGTTCATAAAGGGGCATACAAATAGAACAGTACAGTGGCTTTTATTTCGTGTTTTTATGTAATGTTTCGTCTATTTGATTTTGTAGCCTCAGTGTGCATAAAGGATGAAATGATGTTGCGTGTCAATATAAAAACATATCTGAAAATTACACGAAACCTGACTGACTGAATTACTGGTTAGTTTTTTTTTTTTTTTAACTTTTTACATTTTTTCTATCATTTCAATAAAGCTTTCAATGGACACGTGTATAAATGATGAAATGATGATTTGTGGTGTACACGTGGAAACATCTGAAAAAACACGAACGTGAATGATTTGAATTTTATTTTTCTAACTCTTACGTTTGTTTTCTTTTTTTTTTTTTATCTATTATTCCAATATAGATTTTTTTTCAGTTTCCTGATCGACCTGGAGGTCCCTTTCTTTTCAAAGTTCTATTCTATACTATGTCATTATTTCAATCGAAAGTCACGTGTGCTCCGTCCACAACGAATCTAAAAATATATAATTATTAATGACAAAATAAGCGAGACAGATAAATTGATGGACTTAGATATGAAAGTTAATTAATAAAAAAAAAGATGAATGATAAAACAAAGAGTAAAAAAAAAAATGAAAATATACAAAACACGATACAAAAAAATATGCGATAACGTAAACACAAAAGATGGTAACATATACATGTCTGAAGTGACACGTCTGTAAAAGATAGTCAATAATGTGTCAACCTTCAACACAAGGGATGGCAAGCTAATAATGCGTGCCTGAAACACAAATAGAGGAGAGAATATGAAACAGAGAAACAAAGGTACATATTGCACGATGAGTGAGAGGCGAGTGTGTATTTATAGTACTGATGGTGCCACTGGAAAGCTGAGGATTCGAGAAACAAATCAGAGTAGCTTTTACGATAAACAGATAAACCCACACGCATTCTCTCTCTCTCTCTCTCTCTCTCTCTCTCTCTCTCTCTCTCTCTCTCTCTGTGTGTGTGTGTGTGTGTGTGTGTGTGTGTGTGTGTGTGTGTGTGTGTGTGTGTGTGTGTGTGTAAACACGCGCACACGGTGTACATATAAACACGCGCACACGATCTCATTACACTGTAAGGTCAATAATGTAAGTGAAAGAAACTGAAGAGTCCAGTGACTTACAGCTTTTACGACAACACACACACACACACACACACACACACACACACACACACACACACACACACACACACACACACACACACACACACACACACACACACACACACACACACACACACACACACACACACACACACACACACACACACACACACACACACACACACACACACACACACACACACACACACACACACACTCACGGAAAGAATAAAGTATACATGAACACAACCACATTATACTGAGAAACCTTAGTCACACCCTTTGCTGTATGAAATAATAGACAAAACGATGCATGCATGATCATACATACATACATACATAAATACATACATACATACATAAATACATACATAAACCTCTGAAATCTCTTGAATACAAAAAAATATTGTACTAGTGGAGGGATGAGTGGATGACGTGGATGCAATTATACACGAAGGCCGAATAGCATCTATAAATCTATATGAAAAGTGGGTAAGTCAGGTTTAGTGGAGGCGCAGGTGGAGCGATATTGGATTCATAGAGGCAGGAGGAGGAGGATGTGGGTGATGGCGGGCAAGGCGTGGAGGAGAGGCAGGCAGCTCTAAAGAATATTTCCCCTTGGAGAGTTTATGATTATTTTACCTGCATTCAAAAGCGAGGGAAGGGAAAAACAGCAAATTGGTTTCGTTCGTGTAGTGCAGTGAAGGACGTGTGCTGTCTGCTGTGCCTACACGGTCACTGGTTTTGGTGACTGCTGTTGTTGCTGCTACTTGTACTTCTACTGTTACTAGTACTGTTGATATTGCCAGTGCCATTACTACTAGTAATGCTGCTGCTGTTGCTGCTGCTGCTACTACTACTACTACTACTACTACTACTACTACTACTACTACTACTACTACTACTACTACTACTAACGATGGTGATGCAATTAAGACAGTTTTCTCTTTTCTACTACAACTGCTGCTGCTGTTACTACTACCGCTACTACTTCTACCACTACTATTACTACTGCTGTTGCAAAAACATTAGCAACAACAACAACAGCAGGAACAACGACAACAACGACAACAAAAACAAAGGCAATAATAATAATGCTAATGCTAATGATAATAATAATAATAACAATAATAATAATAAATCATGACAATACCACTACCACTTAACACCACTACCACCAGCAACACCAAAACAATGTAGGAACAACAAAAGGATACAGGCTAAGTGGATTACGTACAGCACTATAGTCCACAGGTTCAGATCCCGTTCCAGCCTCCCACCACCACGACCCTCCCGAACCCTTTATGCAGACTTGAACGGCCTTAAAAAC
Organism: Portunus trituberculatus; assembly: GCF_017591435.1. Taxonomy (NCBI): domain Eukaryota; kingdom Metazoa; phylum Arthropoda; class Malacostraca; order Decapoda; family Portunidae; genus Portunus; species Portunus trituberculatus. The sequence continues at coordinate 5,831,739 of NC_059278.1, read as the reverse complement.
AATGCCACTATGTCCCCTTCCCTGCTCCCTTCCCCGCGGCAGTGTGTCAACATACCGTATGAGGGAAGCCGGGGGAGGGAGGGAAAACGAAAGAGACTGCACAGGAAAACAGGGAAATGGGAGGGGCGCAGTGATGAGTGAGAGGGATGAGAGAATGTATGAGAGGAGAGGAAAGGTTAAAGGAGAGGGGAAAACAGGAGGAGAAATGAGAGGAAGGGAAGTTGTGATAGATAGGAAAGAGAGAGGAGGTGGGAGAAGACAGGGAATGCAGAGAAAGAGAGAAGGTGGAGGATGAGGATGAAGGTGATGGAAAGAAAGAATAAAGGAAGGGAAGGGAAGGGCTGAAAATGGACTGCGTGTATGAAGGAAAGAAAAACCAGAGTGGCGTCGCTGAAAACCAAACAGGTGGCGATGTAGACACAACGCTTGATGGTGGATACGTGATAGACAAGCACAAGCACCACCACCACCAACACCACCACCACCACCATCACTACTACAATTACCTCTAGGAGCATCAGGTGTTGTCTCCATATCGCCTACTACTACCACCACCCTCACCACTACCTCAGCTGTTCCTTTGTCTCCACCTCTCTCCCCACAAGCCATTCTCCTTTCCCGCCCTCTCATAGCGGCTTGTGAGTTTTAGAGAGGAGCGCCGCCACCTGCCGAGCCTTCTCCGGGTTATGGGTCGATGGGATTAAAAAAGAAAACCAAGAAAAGGGAAAAAGGTGGAAAGAAACTAAGAAACCGTGACATGTCCTTTGTAATTGTCTTTCCTCAGAGAGAGAGAGAGAGAGAGAGAGAGAGAGAGAGAGAGAGAGAGAGAGAGAGAGAGAGAGAGAGAGAGAGAGAGAGAGAGAGAGAGAGAGAGAGAGAGAGAGAGAGAGAGAGAGAGAGAGAGAGAGAGAGAATGTGTCAGGGTGGATGAAAGGAATCTAGAAGGAAAGGATTAAGAGGAAATTGTTCTCATGTTGGCCCAGGACACACACACACACACACACACACACACACACACACACACACACACACACACACACACACACACACACAGGAGACCTCGGTTCCTTCCCCTGATACTGCAAATACTTTCAATGATCACTTTCTAAATATTGTTGATAATAACATGTTTTATGATCTCTTAAATTATAAAGATTATTTTGG
>NC_059278.1:5763075-5825575 GCF_017591435.1 Portunus trituberculatus | reverse complement strand
CACCACAGTTTCATACACGTAAACAGGTAGAGCTTGGCAGTCTATAACGAGTGCCTGATGGTCCAAACGTGGCGTGTCGTGGAAGGTGAGGCACACACTATTGCCACGAAGCTCAGGGAGGCGGTACACTAGCAGGAGGCCTCCTCGTTCTAGTGTCCGCTAGTCTTACTTGTCGGCCATCCTTCACGCCCTCCACTTTGTCGTGAAGGGTGACGTCCTACGTGATGTCGTGCTCAGTGTCAGAGGCCAGAACGTAGCCGTCACTGTCTTGCTCTTCGTGTAATGGCTGTTCTACAACGGTGCCAAAAGCGGCACCATCACCTTCGCCCCCTTCCTTGCTGTTCGATACGTCTCGGTGGTGGCCTCGCTTCACTATATAACACTCCGGCAGGTCCCTCATCACTGCTAGCACGCACTGTTCCTCCTCCATCGCAAAGTCGCTGTCGTCAACAACAACAAATATATTATTGCTGTCAAACACGTGTTTGAAATGGCTCCTCTTCCCAACCTTACTTTAACTTTCACTCTGCATCCCTCACCGACCATCGCCGCCAGCTTCTTAATGTCCTCGCCTATCTTGGCCCCTACATTCTCCCACTTGTTCTTCTTGAGAATCCTCTGCCACTTGTCCTCCGCCATGGTAATGGCCACCAAGGGCACGAAGGTCTTCATACAGCCCAGGCAGCGCGGAATCCGCTCAGCGACCAACACGATTGCGGTGGGCTTCTTCATACAGCCGGACACTTGCACTGTACATGAAAACTACTTGGAGATCAGTATGTTGCTACCCTTGCTGGACACACCGCCGCGCCGCATGTACCTTGGACGGTGGTGATATTTCCAAAAGTATTGCAGTATCTGATGATTCGGAAATACACACACACACACACACACACACACACACACACACACAAACGGCCCGGTAGCTCAGTGGTTAGAGCGCTGGCTTCACAAGCCAGATGACCGGGGTTCGATTCCCCGGCCGGGTGTGTCTCCTTTCACGTGTAGCCCCTGTTCACCTAGCAGTGAGTAGGTACGGGATGTAAATCGAGGAGTTGTGACCTTGTTGTCCCGGTGTGTGGTGTGTGCCTGGTCTCAGGCCTATCCGAAGATCGGAAATAATGAGCTCTGAGCTCGTTCCGTAGGGTAACGTCTGGCTGTCTCGTCAGAGACTGCAGCAGATCAAACAGTGAATTTCACACACACACACACACACAGAGAGAGAGAGAGAGAGAGAGAGAGAGACTATGAATAATAGTTTTTTTTTCTTATTTTTTTTTACGTCAAGGCCTATAGCGCCTGTAGGCACACTTGAAGAGTGTATGGGAAGCGCTGTTCAGCTTCCGCCCATTAGTGGCGCAGGCAATTTTATTCATAGAACAAGAAAGTTGCGAAGAAAAGTAGGCAGAAAGAGATGTTGACAAAAAAGTAACGAAATGAAAAAATGTGAATGAAGAGCGAATATTTGCGTAATATAAGAAAAAAAAATTAAAGAAGAAGACGAAGATGAAGAAGAAGAAGAAAAGAAGAAGAAGAAGAAGAAGAAGAAGAAGAAGATGACGATGATGTTGGAAAGGAGATCTAATAACACCATTTTATACTCAGAAAAGAAGCGCCACACTATGTAAAGGAGACTACTCAAAGTTTCGCTGCCTCCACAGGAAAGTCTCCCAAAATGAATCCCTACGTGAGACTAATGACGGAGGCCAGGTTGGGTGGAGGCTTGGCAAAGTTTTGCGACGCGACGTAAAAGGAAGACAGTTAGAAAATAAGAGGATGTTGCATAGTGTATTTATTCCTGGTTTAATAATAGAGTTTTCTTTTTATTTTTTTCGGTATTACGTCCGAGGTTGAAAAAAAACAGAATGGAGTTTGGTGTACTTTTTCCATGGCTGCTAATAACTTCAAAGGTTTCTTCTTTCCGCCATTTTTAAGATTATGATGGTAAAAAGAAGCAGTTTGTCACACTCTGAAGCTGAGAAAAAGAAGAAAGCTGTATGGTGTGAGTTTTTGATGGAGAGTAATGTATTTCAACCTTTCTTTTCCGTCATTTTCAGGATTATAATGGTAAAGAAAGGAGTTTGTTACGTTCCTAGGCTGAAAAGAAGAAAGCTTTATGGTGTGACTTTTCCAAGGTTAACAACAGATTCCAAGCTTCCTCTTCCGTCACTTTTAGGATTATGATGGTACAGGGGAAGCAACTGTACCACCACTGCTTTCCCCTCGTGTTCGTACAAGCTGATTGAAAGAGAGGCCGCGAGGGAACAGCAAAACCCGCCCCTCTACTTGTATTCCTACGACATGACAAGGTGTTACTCGCGTGTAGGCGCCTTGTCTCGGCTACCCACCTTTAAGGGAGGTTTCAGCCTGGCCTGGTATATAGATGGACGATACATTCCAGCATCTCATACACATTTTTGTCACTTTTCTATCCAAGACTAAATTGTCGGAAATAAACCTGCTCTTTTCCTAAAGCTAAAGTATTATTACCTGGATATATTTCTCGACATTTCCAAGTGTTATGGAGGGTGAAGCTGAAGGTGAGGAGGAATTACGAGTACAATACAAACTACGTATTTGAATTTCCCATCTATGACTAAATTATCATAATTCAGTCCTTTCATTTCCTCCTGAGGTTTCAGTAGGTATAACAAACATATTTCCCCGCATTCATTTCCTATGACTAAATTATCTAACGTAAGCCGTTTACCTTCCGATGTGAGGTCAAAGCACATCATTACATAAACATACATTTTTCCTCATTCTATTTTTCCTTAGACTAAACTATTACTAAGTCCTTTCGTTTCCCTTTAAGGATCAAAGTAATGACGATCACAAACATATTTCTTTCACCACATACCTTTTACAGAGTGATTTTTGACTTTCATTTTTCTTTGTTGGAGGAGACGAATCACGAGACATTCACAGAAGCACGGTTGTTACGGGCAACGCTTGAATGCAGTGAAGACTTTAAGAGGGACGGGGCCATTACAGAGTTTGAGGTAAACAAAGGGAGTCGGGTTGAAGCTTTTAGGCGGGATACTAGATCACGGGAATAAAACGCTTGCATTCTTCATCGACCATAAAACTCTTAACTCTTGCATTTTTGACGCTTGGAGAATGTGGGAAAAAGAGAAAAAAAAAACGTAATGAACTTAAGAGATAGTCGTAAATAACTTAAGACTGCTTTCGAGGACTGGCTGGGAATAATGCGTAGCGGAGGAGCATCGGAGCCCAGGACTGCTTTGTGATAGTGGGACGAGGGTGGGTGATGGGGTGGAGGTGATGGAGGAGGAGCTAGATGAGGCAGGAAGGAATGAGATGACATGGCTTGTTAGAGAAGGAAGGAGGTGTGGAGGGGTTGAGTGTGGAGGTTGTGGTAGGATGTGCAGGGATAAGGTCTGGGATGGTGTGGAGGGGCGGAGTGTGGAGGGTGTGGGTGTGGAGAGGAGGTGTACGGAGGGAATGGCTGTGCAGGAAAAGCGAGGGAGTGGAAGAGGGGATTTGGATGAGAGGAGTGTGGGGAGAGGTGGCGTGGGTGAGGTGGCGTGCGTCGATGGGCGTGGTGGGCCATGGAGCGAGGCGGCAATTTGGCTGCAAACACAGTTATCCTAAATTTAGGCTTAATTCGCATGATATACAGACGAAAGTTTGCCATTATTCCATTATTCGTCCTTTCTGCTCCGCCGGCTGGTAATTCCGAACACGGCAGCGGAAAATTTGGTTCAGAAATAGGAAAGGAGAACTCCATTCCGCCTCGGCACGCTGCATGGAGATGAAAATGAAGTATTCGAAACTATTTCTCGAGAAGCTGCCGCTAGTTAAGCAACACCCGAGCCTGTTGTTGACGTTGACTTCAGCCTCGCATCCTGAGACATCTTATTCCTGCGATTCTGTCTCAGAACAAACATTTTATATGGTAATTTTCTCCCCTCGCGGATACAAATTTAGGTCAACAGAGTTTTCAGATAAACAAATTGTTAAATCCGCTCCTTGGCATCGTGAAAGGGAAGACTGGGAAGTGAGAGCCTCGGTCTCAGCCTCCAAACTCTCTTGTTTTATTTTCCTAACAAAGTTCCTAAATTGATTTGAGATTTTTGCTTCCAAGCCCCGCCAACTTGGGGTTCAGGCCTCCGACCGCCCTGGGCAGTTAGTTAAGTCCACGGACTCAACTCTGATACCCTGAAGTCCCTCCTTGTTTACCCTCGGCCCGTTGTACCCCGGCACCCACCCGCACACACACAAAGCCAGGTAATGGAGTGAGAAGATGGAAAGAGAGAAATGGAAAGGGAGAAGAAAACACTAGAATAGTAAGAGAAAATGGAGATAAAAAAACAATAGAAAAAAAGAAAGAAGGGAAGAAAAAGACACACCACATCAGGGGGTCTGTACCATTTTCATGCTCTAGAAACTTGTCCCCTCTGTGCTGCCCCTTCCCTGCCACGCGCCACAACCAACGAGTCTTTTTTACTTCCTCAACCCACCAATGCAAATATTTACGAGCACAATATTTATCATTTACCAGCAGGCAAATTCAAAGAAAAGAAAAAGAAGATGCCAGCAGCAGCTGTAAAGTGAATTAACGTTCCTGCCTCCAAAAGTTGTCTTGTAAACACTGTGTCGTGCCGATGATTCACCTTCGCCATGAATTTTCGTTCTCTGACATTTTCCAGCAAACAGTATCTGGAAAAGGTGGTTCTGTGTCTGTATAGTTCTATATCAGATCAATTAGAATCTCAAATAATTCTAAATCTACGTATAAAAAGAGGTTCTTCGCAAGTATAGTTCTGAATCGCGTCAGTCAAAACCTTATAACAGTATGTGTTTACGTATAAAGTGTGGCTCTGTGCCTGTATGGTTCTGTACTGCGTCAATCAGATTCTTAAGGCAGTACATATTTTCATATAAAAGGAGGTTACGTGCAAGTATGGTTCTGTACTCGTATTGCGTGACTCAGAACCTTAAAGCAATATGTGTCTACATAAAAAAATCTATACCTGTATTGTTTTATATAGCGTTACTAAGAACATTCAAGCAATCTGTATCTATACGAGAAAGAGTATACCAGTGTGTCGTCCATTACAGGTATTTACAAGGGATTCCAAACAACAACATAGCTTTAGGTCGTTGCTGGCTTGGGTATTTCATTTCACTACACAATACCACTACACTAGCTCCAGTACTACAACATAAAGGTAGGGCATGGAGGCGCATTCTACGGTTACTATTGTTTGCGTCAAGAGAAGGTCTAAATGCTTGGGAAAAAAATATATATATATGTATGAGATTTATCAAGTTGCGGAATGAAAGATTAAGTCAAGTTCGTGTTATTCTCTCTTCGCACTTACTTTTATCCCACAAGTCTAAAAGTGTGTGTGTGTGTGTGTGTGTGTGTGTGTGTGTGTGTGTGTGTGTGTGTGTGTGTGTGTGTGTATGTGTGTACTGGTTTGTGAACCTTACAATCGTACCTAAAGTGACTTATTCCACACAACACACACACACACACACAACACTCAGTTTTCAAGATCAGAGTAACCACTTTAAGACACTCATACTCTCAGGACGCCGATCATCTTTCCCCATAATAGTCTCGAGGTGGAATAAACACTACGAGGAATAAGTCCACCTAAGCGAGTGTTCCCAAATCCCCGTGGGAGTTGAGACCACCGCGCACAGCCTCGCCTCGTCCTCATCCAGGCCTCTATTTCAACGAACACTACCTACAAGGACGACGAGGGTAACAAATGTGCTGCGCTATAGATAAATGTGTGAATGTGTCCTCAATGTACTGTCAGGGAATAATGGAAAGTCTTTCAACCGAAAGCCTTCATTAAGGACCAATTTGGATCCATAATTAGTTAATAAGTGTAACGGAACGAAATTGGCTTCCTTTTCTGGCTGCCTCCCGTGGTTAGCTTTTTACAGGAGCGAGGTATTTTTCTCCTTTTTTTCCTGTGTTCTAAAGCAACTAAAAAAGAAAATGATAATAAAAATAAATAAATAAATAAAACTAAATAAATTAAATAAAATCAACGTTCAAGAAAGAAATTGATAAGTTTTTGCAGTATAACAATGCAATGGTGGTGTTGTGCCCGTCTTTTTCTTTCATTGCACTACCGCATTAAACATTCTAATCATCCATGAGGCGATCACTGCAACATACACTGATCTTGACGTATACAAATACCTTTCATTACAGTCTGACCTTCTATAATACAATTCCAGTGGTGTGTATGCGATCCTGCCTTGATTACACCATCCCTGTAATTATATTAGGTGGTGTCCTTGAAACCATCACAATTGCTTCCATTCCTTCATTGCATAAATACTATTCACAGCCACAGAATGAGCCTTGATGAGATAAGACATTTATTCTGGTGGTATGTATGTGAACGTACTTACACCATTCGTGTATTGATAATAGGAGGAGGGTTTTTTTTATTATTTATTTATACCACGTGGGCTTTTCACGGGAATTTAGGGGATAAAGGGGATACTTTTTTAGGATACCTTTTATCTCAAAGCCCACCCGCTAGGGCCCTGAATGAGAAAGCCCACCCTACACTCAGACCGTGGACAGGATTCGAACCCGTGCGCTTGGAGACCCCTCGGACCCCAAAGCACGCATGGTTCCACTGTACTACAACATGCATTGCATTATTCTATAAATTCCTTTACGAACGGCGGAACAAACATAGAACGACATGAGTGACCTTTCTCCGAGGCAAGGCGAGGCGAGGCGAGGTGAGGTGAGGTGCGCTCGCCCTGACCCACACCGCTTGCCTCGTACCGCCTGAGGGACACGCCTGTAAATTGGGAAAGCCAGTATCAGTTTTGTGTGACGCGGCCTTTATAAACTGCACTAACGATCGAATATATATTCCCGCTAGATCCACGGATTTCCCAGAATGCTAAAGAAAGCAAAGATTAAGAATTGAGACAAGGAGCCATTATAGACCTGAAGCGCGAGTGGGTGTGTGGGTTTGTGGGATGTGTGGATGGCTGGGTGGATGGCCTTGTGGTGCTACCATCACCAGCCATAATTAAGCCACTGCACAACCACATTATACCAATGCAGCACCACACTACAGCCACACCACCCCAAACTCCATCCACATTCACACTATAGCGAGGCCACAGCCACACAATGTCACCTAAACTTACAGAATTCCATTTCCTCACGCTAATAATTGCTAGCTACGACATATATGCATACTACTACTACTACTCTCTCTCTCTCTCTCTCTCTCTCTCTCTCTCTCTCTCTCTCTCTCTCTCTCTCTCTCTCTCTCTCTCTCTCTCTCTCTCTCTCTCATAATCATAGCGTTATAAGGACACACATATTACCCAGAATCGTTTCATAATCACATAAGCCGCCACACGAAACACAAAAAGCTAAGCCCTTTGATGTATTGTACTCATTAACTCACCCCATTAATTCCTACCTTAGTCTCTCTGCCCTCCCTTTCAACAATATTAATGTGGAGCGCGGCCTCTAAATTCTCACCCCACAAACCCACTCACTCAGACACTCGGATGGAGGGAAAGTGGAAATATCTCAGGGAACTGATGCGTGAAGTCAAATGAAAAGTGGTGAGGACGATCGTTAACTATCAGGAACATCCCAAGCTCTTCTTTCTCTCTCTCTCTCTCTCTCTCTCTCTCTCTCTCTCTCTCTCTCTCTCTCTCTCTCTCTCTTTCTGCATAAACTTGAAATACATTCATGATAATTACAAGTCAAGCAGTGTAAGCTTCTTGTTGTCTAGTGAGCTCATCACACACAAACACACACACACACACACACACACACACACACACACACACACACACACACACACACACACACACACACACACACACACACACACAGAAGAGAGACCATAGACAACAGTTATAGCAAAATAACAGAAAGACGACAAAGAGAAAAGGGAGAATAATGAATGGCGAAGAAGCAAAAGACAAAAGATGAAAGATGAGAGATCAAGAAGGATAAGTCTAAGAAAAAGTTGAAAAGAGAGGAAAAACTGTAAAGGAGAAAGAACACAAGATAAAGAAGATAAAGAGGAGAGGATGGTAAGTTATAACAAAACAGACTAATAAACTCCCAGGCAGAAAGGTCTTCCCGGGAGGCGGTGTGTCTCCCTGACCGCCATTTCAGTTACTCATCGAGGCTGAACAAACTTGGTCTGCTGAAAGTTTCCATCCGTCACTCCCAGAGAACGCGGGATCCACAAACTTGCCACACGCCGGGGACATGCTGAGGAGAACTGGCGGGCGGTCGGAAGGTCGGGAAATTCAGGATAAGTCGGGGAACTCCTGAGCTATGCGAGCCGAGACCTTAACTTCCAATCAGAGTCCACAAGGCTAACAGGAAAGAGCTGAGCCTTTTTCAAAACAAGGGAGGTTAAATGGAGACGAGGCCACGAGAGAAGTAGCTGGGTCAAGCAGCTTTATGGTTCCGTCGCTGGCCCGTCTCCGGCTGATAGTTAAAGGTGGCAGTATTCGCCCGTAGAGTTGTTACAAAGAGCACCCACGCAGCCGGTTAAAGTTATGAGCTCCCACGTTAAAGTTACTCCCTGACAGGCTATACGTCAGTGCTGCCGCTGCTCCCCCACCACGCACGCCCTCTGCATGTCCTTGGGGGAATCACTGCCACGTCCCCAGCGGCAGGGAGGGATGAGTTTGGGCAGTGGGGTGCGCACACAAAAAACTAAAAAATCCCCCTAACCGTTGCTGTCAGGTGCAGGGGTCGTGTATGTGGATCCAGTCCATGTACCGCAGCATGCCGCTCATATTTATTTTCTTGGTTTATCAACAACGACCTATTCCACACAGCAACCGCCAATCAGCACCGGGCGGGTCGGGGAGGCGAGGGAGGGCTGGTTTGTCAATCCCGGGAGCCAATGACATGCGTCGAGCGGAGTGACGTGGATCAGTGTAACATTCGGGCTAATCTCAGCAGACTGGGATGCAGGGATGCCGTTCTAAAGGCAACAAATGGCTCGTGCTCGCCGCTCTTCCGTGTAAATCAATGTAAATCGGAACTGAGGCGAGGATCTCGAGCTTAACAGGATGACTGTAATGAGCTCCCTCGGTATGAGGAGGCTCTTGTATTCCCGCTCTGGAGACACTGGCACCGCCCCGCGCGGGCCTCACACCCGGAAAGAGGACGGAGCGAGTGTGGAGGAGGCTATTAGAGAGGTTATAGAGGGACCAGCCTTCCCTTCATTTGCCCATTCATGCCGAAAAGCTCCTTTGTTTAAAAATTGATTATCTGCTGAAAGAAACTCTACTCTCGACTGTGAGGGAGGAGCAGCGGGAGGCCTTTCAGTCAGCGCTCAGCTTTTCCACTCGCCACGGCCAGTGCTCGGCGCCTTCCCTCACCTCCCCTCAGTCTGTTGTCATCACTAGAGCTTCACGCTGAGCTGCAGATCTAACCTCCCTTCCCTCCTCCACTCCCCGGCCACAAAATCATCCTCCCCTTCACTCAGATCCCCGCAGGCTGACATCCTCCTCTCCTCCCAGGGCAATTTCCTCCTTTTCCCCCACCATCTTCCTTCTCTCTACCCACAACATCCTTCTTCTCCTCTCCCTTCTCCCTTCCCTCCGTTGACATGTTCCTACACTCCCCTCAGAGCAATTTGCATCCATTCCCGGGCCTTAGCCTCCGTGGTATTCATCTTGCGTGAGAGTCTCGCCCTGTCGCTCCTTCCTCACGGTGTTGCCTTCCCGCCACCCACCACTCGTCCGCCACTCCACCCAGGCACTCTTCCTTCACACCGTTTGTCTCTTAAGATGAAGTTTTTGAAATGTATTACAGAAAAAGCCTGATGAACGGTGCGTTAAAGAAAAAGAAAAGAAAAGAAAGAAGAGGAAGAGAGGGAGGAGATGTGTTGGCTGCAGAGAAATTGTGAGGGAAAAATAAGAATAAAGAAAAGAAGGCATAGACAAAAACAAATATAAAATAGAAGTTGAAAAGTGGAGGACAACAAAGAGGTACGGAAGGGATTAGGGAGAGGAAGAGATGGAGGAAGCGGGGGATGGGGGAAAGAGAAAAAGAAGGAGGAGGAGGAGGAGGAGGAGGAGGAGGAGGAGGAGGAGGAGGAGGAGGAGGAGGAGGAGGAGGAGGAGGAGGAGGAGGAGGAGGAGGAGGAGGAGGAGGAGGAGGAGGAGGAGGAGGAGGAGGAGGAGGAGGAGGAGGAGGATACGATACTGAGTTTGGACTTTGAGGATAAGAAAGAAAGAGGAAGAGGGAGACTTTTCAGCGGAGACAAGAAGGACATGACCAAGAAGAAAAATGGGGAAAAATAAGAGAGAGGAGAAATAGAAGGAGTGAAACATTTTGGAACTGAGAAAGTGGAATAAAACAAAGAAGATAAGAGGAGAAAGAGATGGGACTTCGGAAGACAATGGGAAAAAAGGGAAGGGAGAAGGAAGAGGAGACGGTAGAGGGGGAGGGAAGAGGGGAAGAGTGACAAAGTAAGCCTCTTAACCCCTACACCTTAGTTACCCTCTAAGGAAGAGTCGTGGAAGAGAAGAGCCCCGTTTTCTATTGGTGACCTTCAACGGGGGGCTCTGGTATATCAGCCCTCAGGCGTTGGTGGTGGCCGGAGCGCTGGGGGACCTCCATGCTACCACTGCCTCCCACCACGCCCACCCTGCCACGCCCACAGGCTCAGTGAAGCTACTGCCACAATCCACCGCCATCACGTAAATCCTGCGTCACAGTATCACTATTACGACGCCAACAATGAGGTCACAGTCTACTCTATTACCTTAACAGGTCACCACCACCACCACCACCACCACCACCGTGTTACTCTGCTATGTCACCACTACAACAACCGCCACCTAGTCTGCCATTACCGCCGCGTCTCTACAGAGTAATAAAACTGATGTATTACCACCACTAAGGCTAATTACAACTTTACTACAGCCACTAATAGCACCACCATTACCGCCACCACCACCACCACCATCACCAACAGCACTGCCACAACACACACATTGCAGTACTTCCCATTTTCTTCACACAAAAAAAAGTAAAAAAAAAATCCTCACCATCACGAACTAGAAATATAATCATCACCAACACCACGATCAACACCTCCATCACGACAGCAACACCATCAAGTCTGCCACTAATCATCATCACCACGCTAAACTGATACTACGACCACCAACATCAACGCCACAACGACTGCTCACCATCATCGTCACACACAAAAGAACCAAAGAAATATACACAATGTAACACGAAGATGGAACGAAAAAAAAGAAAAAAAAAGATGATATATATGAACCATTACGAAATTATTTATCAGGTCACACTACACTGACAGAAGAGATAAACAAAGGTCACGATACACACAACCACCACCACCACCACCACTATCACCACTACTACCACTACCACCACCACCACCACCATCCCAGTGCTCAGACCCACGGGGCAATAAGACAACATTTCAATACGGAACAATAAGGCTAAAAATCGATACCCTATAACCAGGAATACCCGCCTAAGGTGCAGCTCTGTATAGTAGTTTTGCATCCCCTCTTCCCCTACCCCCCTCTCTTTCCATCCTTCCATCCCCGGCAGCAGCCCAGGGCGAGGAAGGAGGAGTCCCAGTTGACACAGAATAAGTCAAGGGATTTTTTTTCTTTTTCTATTTTTTTCCTTTATTTTTCATCTGGCGTCGCTCACCAGGATTAAGTTTATATATAGATGTGCTTGCTTGCTCTCTCTCTCTCTCTCTCTCTCTCTCTCTCTCTCTCTCTCTCTCTCTCTCTCTCTCTCTCTCTTTGAATAGCTACTCGTATAAGAGCAGACCACGCACGGAATAACAGGCCTGCAAACTCTCTCTCTCTCTCTCTCTCTCTCTCTCTCTCTCCCTTCCTCAATATTCTCTCTCCCTTCCTCTATATTTTCCTTTTACTCTCACTGAAACACCACCCAACCTATCAACCCACCTCTTCATCCCCCCCGTCCCTCCACACACACACACACACACACACACACACACACACACACACACACACACTAAAGCCCAGTGGAAATGAAGGGCAAGGCATACATTTTCAACATCCTCTTAAACATTTTCTCCCGCCAGGCTACACTCTCCCCGTCTCGCTAATCGGATGTCACTAAAGGCTGTGTAAGCTTCACCCCTAAACGCTCAGAGTAAAGCAACCAATAGGTGTCCTCCTTTTACGCTATTTTTCGAGAAGGGTTCAAGAGCGAGCGAGCGAGATAGAGAGAGAGAGAGAGAGAGAGAGAGAGAGAGAGAGAGAGAGAGAGAGAGAGAGAGAGAGAGAGAGAGAGAGAGAGAGAGAGAGAGAGAGAGAGAGAGAGAGAGAGAGAGAGAGAGAGAAGTATTTAATTTTCCTTGCCGTAAATGGACCGCCAAGGGAGAAGGAGATGGGAGAGACACTGGGAATATAAGTGGCGTTGAAATAAAGGGAGAATAGTAATAAAAGTGTGGTGGTGGTGGTGGTGGTGGTGGTGGTGGTGGTGGTGGTACGTTGCCTCTACGTTCATTTATTCATTTCCTTCATTAAGGTTCTTTTTTTCTGTGTCTTTCCTTCCCTGCCTGCAGAGATAAGGCCGACCCTTCCCCAGCCCACTCTCCCGAGATAAGAGAGAGAGAGAGAGAGAGAGAGAGAGAGAGAGAGAGAGAGAGAGAGAGAACAGACAGAGACAATGACAGACACACACGCACGCATACACACACACACACACACACACACACACACACACACACACACACACACACACACACACACACACACACACGGAAAGAAACAAACCAAAGAAGAGTAGAATATGGAAAAGAAAGAGTCATTTTTAAGGGAGAAAAGTAAGGAATGAGGAAGAAAAACGAGGTAAGTTACGAAAGAAAGAGATGGAGGGAGAGACAAATGGTGAGAGACAGTAAGAGAGAAAGGGAGGAGGAAAAGGTAAAGGGGAGGAAGAGGTACAGGGGAGGAAGAGAAGAGGTAGATGAGAGGAGGAGAGGCAGGTAGAGAAGAGAAGAGTGAGAGAGAGAGAGAGAGAGAGAGAGAGAGAGAGAGAGAGAGAGAGAGAGAGAGAGAGAGAGAGAGAGAGAGAGAGAGAGAGAGAGAGAGAGAGAGAGAGAGAGAGAGAGAGAGAGAGAGAGATTACGAATAGAGTAAGAGAGAGACTATGGAGAAGAGCAGGAGAAAGACTAATGGATAGAGGAAGAAGAGGAACAAGAAGAGAAGCTGAGGAGAAAAGGAGGAGAAAGAATTATAGAAGAGAAAAGAAGAAAAGGATGGAAAGAATACGTAGTAAATGAAGAGAGGCAGGGAGAGAGGGAGAGGCATAAAGGAAGAGTAAAGAGTGGGGAGGGGCAGTGTGGGTGAGGCTTGTGAGTCAACACCAACGGAGAGGCTAGGATCGTTTCAGTTTCATGAATCTGGTGCCCTCACGCCCACGACCCTCCACCCACTGAGTCACGCTCCTCAGACCCCCGCGCCCCACAGCTGATGAAGTCTGATGAGTTTGCTGTAACTTTCATTCACCTCACGCCAGAAATAATCTCAGGAAAGACGCCCCCGTGTGTTCGAGAGTCTTGGGGTAATCTCGGCCAAACTTCAGGGAAATAGATCAAGTTGTCCCGCCGCCATGTATTCTTAAACGTTCTGGACTTTGGTGTTATGGTGTAGGTGTTTATTGACGCTATTTCCAAACTCCACGGAGATAATTGGTCAAGTTTCCATGATAGGTATTTACGTCCAGTAACCACATCACTACCATCCTCGTCATTTATTGCTATTCACACCATTGTACGTAAAAACACTTGCATGGATGAAGGAAAAAAATAAATTAGTGATTCATGCTTCCCTGTAGTACAATAAACAAGTGTCAGTAAGTTCGTGGTGATAGATGAAAGGACTGTGGAGTGGTGCGTGGTTTACTTGTGTATAATCACTTGAAGACTAATGAAAACACATAAGTTACTCTACGATGTTTTGGAAAAGTCTATTAATTTTGAGATAGAATGCTGCTGCTGATGGTTTTATTTCTACAAATGATGGTGATGATGGTTATAATGATGATGATGATGATAGTGATAACGATGATGAAGATAACAACTTCTGGCCTAATTAATATCTACACAATTTTTCACGTAGATGACTATCACTAGAATTATGAACACACTCGTAAAAACCTCGACAAGTTGGACTGGTGGCTGGCAATGAGAAGCGAGATAAGGCGGTGGAATGTTTGAGTAAGCAGCACAGTGTTGTCTGGAGTCACGCGCTCACGCAGGTGCTGTGGGACGTGGATCTATACATTTGATGGTCCTCCTAAGATATCACTTGAGCTACTTTTTTTTTTTTTTTTTTTAGTAAATTGTAAGAAAAGGTCAAAGGATGAACAGATTATAAGAAAAATCAATATAAAAAGTACAGGTTGTTTGTATCTTTACTAAAATATACTTTGATTTGTAAATTTAATTGTTCTGAAATTTTACTTAGAGCTCTTTTTTCTAATAAACAGCTGGAGAAAGTCAAAAGTGAAGGAAAAAAACACTTGGGATCTAAATGATGATGAAAGTAAGTGTTTTCATTGATTATCTATAAAAAACGATTGTATATAGTAGTTTCATTATGCCTATAACGTTTTGCTCCCCGCTTCTTCTTCATTGCTGAACATCAAAATGTTAAATGGTGAAGAACACTTCTCCCCCAAAAAATAGAAAAAAAACTAAAAATAAAATTGGCTGGGTTTATCAGTTTAATTACTCTCTAAGACCTCACTCAGGCTTCCATTAACACAACAAGGAAAAGTCAAAGGGTGAACAAAGTCAAGAGAATTTTGATAATTAAATAGGTAGTGAAGTGTCAATCAAAACAAACACTTAGGCATATTAATAAAATGGTCTTTTCTTTAGTCTGACTGAGACTTTCTTCATTACACACAGCATAGACAAGTCAAAAGGTGAACAAATAAGAACAAAGAAAAGTAATGTTTGCGAGTGTTGGTCCGCAGTGAAGCAGACCCTTAAGTGTAATGGTCCTCCCTAAATCTGAATGAGTCACATTTTCTTTAGTACATGGTAGGGAAAGGTCAGAGGGTGAACGAACTCCAAGTTATATAAAGAAAAAAAAATGTCTGCACGTGCCTCTCCATACATAAACATGAAGAAAGTTCAAGCTCAGAAGATTAAATTAGTCTGCAACTTGAGTAGTAATAATGTTAGTTAGTTCCCTTCGCTCTACACAACAACCTTTTATATCTCTGCCTCACCGTCTACTCTTTTACTATGACTGAAAAATTAGTCTACCTTTTTATCAATTGCACAAACATGTATTCATATTGCTTAACTTTACTAAAAGAAGCTGTCTATCGTCGTTTATCATTAGAATATCTGTATCTTGAATTTATGGCTTTAAAATTAACAAAAAAAAAAATATATATAAAAAAAGGTGAAACACTCAAATACTGCAAATACGTGTGTGCAATAGGAAGCACTGACCTCTGTTCTTTTGTGTCCTTGCTACTATTTGTAACCTCCCTCTGAATAACAATTATCTCAATTACATGCAGTTAAAATGCTTCAAGTTAATTACTGTAGCAGAAATAAATAAAGCTTAGGGTGTATCCATTAATACAGCCTCCCGATCTGCACTGATCTTCACGAGATTAGTTTGGCTAGTTTATAAACATGTTATTTTTTTTTCTTTTTCACAGCTTTATTTAATCTACTGATATATTACCAGTAGTTTATCTAAAATATTATCATTATCTACTCATCTTCCACAGACTTATTTTATTATGCAAGTAAATCATGATTACTAGAGAAATTCCACCTCAGTCCACCCTACAACCAAGCGAGGCAACGTTTTCTGTGAGGCTTCAGACCCATTCTCTTTGGACGTTCACCAGTCCGCAGGCGCCGCGAGAAGGGTCGATAACCCGGGAAAAAATCATTTAACGCAGCACAACGCGCGTACCCACACCACTCACACATGTACCTGCATACACCACGCATACCCACACTCTTCTCCATACACTGCACTCACCACACATGGGTTTCACTTTCAGCTCCTGGATGACGTACCTTTTTTTTTTTTTCCATTAACCAACACACACACGCAACACTTGACTCAGTGACTCAACACACCACACACTTCTCACCTTCACGCAACTTTCCGTAAGACCAGTGCACTTCCTGCTAATTAAACATTGTACGCATGCAGCTGTAGCCAACCATTACCGGTGTAAAGATAATACTTCTGCACCACAACCAACTTCCTGGACACAAAACAGAAGTAACTTACGCACCGAATCATGAACCTTTATATTCATGTCGTGTTATTTAATCTTTCTTTACAATACACAGAGCAGATGTTCACGAATCATCCAGTTAAATTTTCAGTTCTCAGTATCATTCATTGAGGGGAGTATAAGAGTAGCAAATAAAAAAAAAGAGTTAGGTACATACGAGTATTGGAAGGTTGATTAATCCATGAATAAATCCATTTCCTCATACATACACATGCGACGAGAAACAAAACCTGCCTTCGTTAGAGTTCCCGGTCCTGTGTGTACACGAAGCCCTAAAGCTGCTCAGCGACGAGGAATGATAATAACGACATGAAGCAGAAATATCAGGCTGGTAAAACTTATACACTGCACTTTTACACACGTTCTTTAAGTATCATGGCGCATCAGATCTCCCTCAGTCACCACCAGTCACCCACAGCATCCACCCTCGGCCTCCCCTTCTCCCCATCCCCCCAACACCGCGATCCCGTATTGAAACTCAGGCTAATACGCAAAAAATCCGAGGCATCATCATAAGTCTTGACGGAGGAAGCTGCTGGTCGATGGTTGGGTGGGCAGCAGACAAACGTGTGTTCTCTTCCCCGGTGTTTGCGTGTTTGCCTCCATCAGTGTGCGAAGTGAATGGTGGTGGTGGTGGTGATGGTGGTGGTGGTGGTTAATAAAAGAAATCATTGAAATTTATCCAAACACTTAAATTGGTGTTATTAGTATTACCGGTGTGCCCATGTTACTACTACTGCTGCTGTTACTACTACTACTACTACTACTACTACTACTACTACTACTTTTACTACTACTACTACTACTACTACTACTACTACTACTACTACTATTACTACTACTACTACTACTACTACTACTACTACTACTACTACTACTATAATTACTACTACTAGATGTAACTACAACTACTATCATAACAACTTGAGTGTTATCAAATTATCATGCATAACGGCAGCGCTAACAAGACAATTATTCTGTAGATTGAAATACATAGCGACGAAAAATTCCCGCATGTGGAATATGATCAATATTTTCTGTAGAAATACGCGCAAAAAAAAAAAAAAGTATTACATTCTCAAAATCCAAACAACTGTAGCTTGGCAATTCTATCTATTATAATGGATTGAATTACACTGAATAGTTTTACCAGGAAATGTTCATTGAAATATATGAAAAGGAGAAAAATCTAGCTGACAGTGAGTTAGACAAAGAGAAAGACAGAGGAAGAAAGGCATGAAGGGTGAAGAAATTACATTCGCTACACGCAGTAATACCACCACCACCACCACCACCACTACGACAATCACCACTATCACCACCACCACCATTAACATGCTTATAAACATTCCCCTCCCGCCGTGACATCCGCAGCGCACACCACACCTGCCTAGCCTTCACCCCCCACCGCCCCATCACCCAACGCACCGCCTCACGTTCCCAGCTCACCTGACGCTGCACGGCCACGATGCAACAATGCCTGGCAAACTGACGCGCGACTGAAACCAATTGCAATCTAACTGATGCTCGATCGCAAGCCAAAAAGCCGGAGTGGAGTGCAGGAAACACAGACACACAGACACACACATACACACACTCTCTCTCTCTCTCTCTCTCTCTCTCTGTTGCATTTTTCTCGTGGAAGGTGAGCGGCTTGTGTGTGGCGTGTTTCCTCCATGCCTTTTTCTTTTCTGTCGTGTGTTTGTTTGGCAGTTTGTCTGTGCCTGTCTGTCATACTCCCACCAGCCACACTTGCCTTTACCACCACCAGCATCTACTGCTCCTCCTCTTTCTTCTTACTTTTCCTTCTTCTTACAGTAAAATATTCTTCTTTAATCCATTTTCATCCATGATATTCACACGTCTTCCTCTTTCTTGATATTCTCTTTCTTTCTGTACTTTCTTATTCTTGATCTCTTTTACGATTTCGTCTTTAATCTTAATAAATACTTCCTTGTGTTCATCCTCTAAGTTTCCTTTAGCTTTCCACTGTCTCATAAATCACTACGCTATTCTAACGTAGCAATCTCAATAGTCTATCGAACCAATTGAACAATATAATATAAAAATCAGTTTAAATCAATAGACCTACTCCGGCTTAACTAAACCAAACCAGACAAAAAACCTAAATTAACTTAAAATAATCCTCACTAACCTAACCAGACCATATGAAACTTAACAAAACCTAACCTAACCTAACTTGACTTGACTTGACCTAACTATCTGACAAAATTTAGCTAACCTAACCTAACCTAACTTGGCATTTCTTAACCTAACCTAACTTGAAATCATATGAAACTTAACCAAACCAAAACTAACTTGTCCTAAAATTCCCTAATCTAATCTAAACTTGACTAACCAAATCCAATCGAACCAAAATAACTCACTCCGGGATTTCAGATCAAACCATCAGATTACTAACAATGATTCCAATTTCCACAAACTTATTAAAACTCTCCAATGATGAACAAATAAATAACTTTACCGTTTTCATTTCATCTTTATTTCAGAACTATATATATACATTTTTCCCACAGATATAGATCACTTGTATTTCATCTTTTTAAATAGGTAGAGTAATCTATTATATTTTTCGCTGGCCGTCTTTTGATGTTTATTCTACTTTATGAGCTGGCTTACGATCAAAAATACAAGGCGGATACATTTTTTTATTTGATAGCAGGTGGAATAAAGAAAATGTAGCCGGCAGCGTTTTGATATAATCCAGACAGAGAGAGAGAGAGAGAGAGAGAGAGAGAGAGAGAGAGAGAGAGAAAGAAGGTAAGGTAAAGAAAAGAAAGGAAGGTAGAGGAGAGGAATGGAGGAAGGAGAATAGAGAAGAGGGCAGGGTGGCAGGGAAGCAGGACGGCAGGGAGGGAGGCGGGTGACTGCAGGGCAAAAAGAATATTTCGAAATATCGGAAACTGAGGGAATATTTTGCTGTGAAGGAAATGGTCTTTTTATTCCATTGCTGTCAAACTAAGGCGGAAGCGTTCTGGGAGGTTTATTGGTGATGCTGGTGATATTATAAGCTACTATTACTTTTATCAATATCAATATTATTATTATTATTATTATTATTATTATTATTATTATTATTATTATTATTATTATTATCATTATTATTGTTGTTATTGTTGTTGCTGTTCTCTGGTGTCTATTCGTAAGAGTATAATTTCATGAGTTAGGTCTTCATTTCCCATTCTTCGTTCCTTCAGGTAGCTTACACACACACACACACACACACACACACACACACACACACACACACACGTTCCCCGCGCCCTCTGAGTCAGAACTGGCCGTGTCTGTGTGGCAAGGACCAAGGCTGGAGGGAAGGCAATATAGTATATATGTACACGACAAAGTGGTGTGTGGTGTGCAGTTTGTGGTACGTGGTGCCTGGTGTGGCCGCTATGCCATACATTGAGAGACATCGAAGGCAAGCAAGCGTTACTATATTGATATCTGAGTAAAGGAAAAAATATATAGCTATTTGCTGTATATGAAATGGATAAATGTGAATCGTTAATTAATAAAAATAGAAGTAAACATGAGGAATTAACTCTCTCACTCTCTCTCTCTCTCTCTCTCTCTCTCTCTCTCTCTCTGTATCATCTTCCCCGCCAGGATTAAGACGTTGCCTACTCGTTGTTTACTCTGCGATACACGAACATCATCAGTCTTAAGGCGGCGGCGGAGGCGGACGGAAACACACACACACACACACACACACACACACACACACACACACACACACACACACACACACACACACACACACACACACACACACACACACACACACACACACACACACACACACACACACACACACACACACACACACGTACAAATGCAGAACTCAACTGCTGCTAATTGTGAGGGTAAAATTTTTGGTTCCTCGTTGGTTTGTTTGAGGTTTGTTTTGGTCTCTCTCTCTCTCTCTCTCTCTCTCTCTCTCTCTCTCTCTCTCTCTCTCTCTCTCTCTCTCTCTCTCTCTCTCTCTCTCTCTCTCTCTCTCTCTCTGATGCTAAGTGAAAAACCGTCTTCAAACGTTCTATGCTAACACGAGATGCATTCCATTCAGCAGGCCAAAGAAATACAGATTGGAAAACGTGCATGAAATTAGCCGGTTTGTGGGAGTCTCTCTCTCTCTCTCTCTCTCTCTCTCTCTCTCTCTCTCTCTCTCTCTCTCTCTCTCCACACACACACACACACACACACACACACACACACACACACACACACACACACACACACACACACACACACACACACACACACAGTTTATTTCTCTATTAACCGCTTTACAAAGAATAAAAAAAACCTTAACGATGGAACTTTCGGGCGTTGACCATTACCAACCTGACTTTTCTTTAGAGCACCGAAAGGAGATTAAATTATAAGTAAAAAGAAGAGTTTGGATTGGCAGTAAAGCAACTTCGTGTATACATTGCCAGTGTTACAAAGAAAACTTGTCATTTTACTTTTTTTATTATACAGCCGTTAGTTGCATCCTCCGCTTATTAAATCTTGAAGTATATAACGTAACTGATGGTCTGGTGGATACTTACTTGTTGTATTGGAGTCATAATGTATAGCAGGTATTTATTTTTTCAACACTTTGGGGCTTCGTTCATATTTACAAAGGTCGCTTTCATCATTAGTTAGGTTTTCACGGGTTTTTCTGTTTCCTGTTGATGGTTCAGATATTTTTGTTAAACTATCATTGGAGATATGAAAAATACTCTGGGCGATCCCGCTAACTTAGCCTAAAGTCTGTTAAATCTCTAAGATATGAAACATAAATATTTGAGTTCTAGTTCCTACATTTCTAAAAGATATTGGAGTCTTTCCGTGAGAAATACCACAACATTTTTCAAAAGTATTTAATAGATTCTGTGATGGCAGGTCCAGTAAATATTCTCTTTTCAATCGACGCCAATTTCTACACGTAAATAAAAGCACCGGGGCAAAACTATCGACAAGCACGCGCCTCCCGTTTGCATATATTGCCTTTACAAACCATGTGAGCGGAAGATTAACCTAACAAGCCTCACATAAGAGACATGCAACGCTGCCGATCTGTACAGCTGCTCCAAGTAGTACCACGCATACCACTAACCATCATGTCTGCTAATGGAATAGAAATTGATACTTTAAAGGCAAAAAAGTTGTTCACAAATAGCACTGAAAACAGAAGGAATAAGTTTGTGAAAAAGATATTGGGTGTACAGATATGAGACAGTGTAAAGAGGAGTTTGGGTGAGGTTGAATGGTAATTGTAAAATGTACAGGAGCTGAGGCAAAGAATGGTACATAAATAATATAATAACATTGTAAACAGAAGGAACAATTTCATGAATAAGATGTTGCCTGTATAGATATAAAACAGTTTAAAGAAGAGTTTGGGTAAATATGGTGGTGGTGAACGGAGTTAAGTGTACAGGAGCTGCCTTGTGATAATGTGAAAATACTCTAGTCTTCTGCAGTCTTTCTTTCATGACAAGTTCTTAATTCATAGGCTAATGAACCTTTTGATTGTGAGAGCTTAGTATAGAAAATGGAAATGCAGATTGGATAATTTTTTTCTTAATAATGAGCCGCTTTACGTTAACTCTTAGCTATTTAATACATTTTTTTTTCATTGCCAATCATTCCAATCTTTAAACAGGATAAAAATTGCAAAGTCTAATCAATCAGAACTTCTTTCTTGTGAACACTTATAAAGATTTCACGCATTAGTCTAGCACTTAATATATTATATCACAATGAAAGAGTTAAGACGGCAACAAAAAGAACACGGGGATGGGGTGAGTGGAAGTAGTCATTTGATACTGATGTTTGGCCTGAAGGTTTCTGCAAATCAAACTATTAGTGATCCTGGAAGACTGTATAGAGACTCAGGCCCGCTCACCCCACAGTAGGCAGGACATGACCACTACTGCAGCTAACCATTACTTGGAGCTTCTCAGGTAATAGACAAAGCAAACAAAACAGACTGGTTCATCTCTCTCTCTATCTCTCTCTCTCTTTCCAACCAACTCACCTACTCAATTACCTATTTACCTACGAATCTACCTATGTTACCTGCCTGTCTATCAATATATCTACCAATTAGCGAGTTACAGGTACAAAAAGGCATAAACGCACATACCAACGGAGTGTCTACCTATCTTTCTCTGCTTACCTACTTGCCTGCCTTCCTATTTCCCTGCCTGCTTATTTGCCTGTCTTCCAATTGCTCTGCCTGCCTATTCCCACTCACTCCTATGAACTTCAAATTGCCTCTTGTCCAATTTGTCGGGCATCAGAGCAACAGCAGAGAGGTTTAGACCCTGGAGGATGAGTGGGAAGAGGAGGAGAAGGAGGAGGAGGAGGAGGAGGAGGAGGAGGAGGAGGAGGAGGAGGAGGAGGAGGAGGAGGAGGAGGAGGAGAAGGAGGAGGAGGCGACTGACGTTTCATATATTCGTCATACCATATTGAAGAAAAGGAAACTACTACTACTACTACTACTACTACTACTACTACTACTACTACTACTACTACTACTACTACTACAACTACTACTGCTAAAATAAGAAAAAACGTGAGGAAGAGGATAAGGAGGAGGAGGAAGAGGAAAAAGATGAGAAAAAAGAGGATAGAAGATAACACCCACACTTCCTAAACTTCCTTCTCCTTCTCCTTCTCCTCCTCCACTTCCTCCTCCTCCTCCTCCTGATATGAAGGTTCACCAACGTATCCCAGCATTTCATATCTCGTGGTCTTTTTTTCACCTTCCTCGCAGTGAGATTAATAATACGTCCTCTTTGAGCGCGCTTACCTGCACCGCCTGAGGTCTCTGCGCTCGTCATTCCCTGTTTAAATGCAAAATATGGTAATAGTTTTTTTTCTCTCTTTTTATTTTTGCTATAAATTAAATGGAGCGATTATTCTCTGCCTTTCCAGTTTGTTTATCTTTCTGTCTGTCTGTCTGTCTGTCTGGTTCTCTCTCTCTCTCTATCTCTCTATCTCAAAACATGTGCAAAAACACGTTTCGCACCTGTTCCTGACATCCTTCCCTTCCTTCATTCCTTCCTTCCTGGCCACAGATGTTAAGGAAAAAGAAAGGAAGGAAGGAAGGAAGGAAGGCAGGATGGGAGAAAAAAAAGATGTAGACCAAGACGATAAAATAAAATAGGATTGTGAAGAGGTGAGGGTGAGGGATTTCGGGAAAAGGATGTGAGATATGTGTGAGGAGGGATGAATAAGGAAAAAAAGAGGGAGATCGAGAAACGTTTAAAAGAAAGTAGGAAAGAAGACCACTTAAAACATGAGGGAATTAACCAAGGTGGAGAAAAGAATGAACGTAAGAACGACAGATAGAAAATGGAGAATGAACCCACACAAGATTGGTCACATTAGAGAAAGAAGAAAGGAAAGAACTAAAGGAAAAATAAAAAGATGAAGAATAACTACTTTTGAGAAGGGAGGAAGTAAAAAGAATTGATAAAAGGATAAGAGAAAAGAAAAAAAAACACGAATTAAAAGAGAAAAGGCTCATTAAAAGGAATCACGACCAGCTCAAGAAAGAGGATAAAGAGAAAAGATAAAAGGAAGAATGTGAAAAGAGGAACAAAAGGTTTAGAAAGTGGACCAAAAACGTGAGAAATCTGTCATTCGATATTCTGGAGATCAAAACCGCAGAGGAGAGAAGGAGGGAGGGAGGGAGGGAGCGAGGGAGGGACGGAGGAAGAAAGGAAAGAAGGAAGAAAGGAAGGAAAGGAAAGAAGGAAGTAAGGAAAGAAGAAAGGAAAGAAGGAAGGAAGGAAAGGAGAAAAAAGGAAAGAAATAAGGAAGGAGGGGAAGGAAAGAGAAGGGAAGGGGAAGGAAGAAAGAAAGAAAGGAAAGAAAAAGAAAGAAAGAAAGAAAGGAAGGAAGGAAGGAAGGAAGGAAGGAAGGAAGGAAAGAAAGAAAGAGAGAGAGAAGGAAAGGAAAGAAAGAAAGGAAGAAGGAAGGAAAGGAAAAGAAAATACGTAAGGAAGAGAAAGAAAAGTAAAAAAAGGCAAAAGAAATGGAAAAGGAATACAGAAAGAGACTACACATTTTCCTTACATTCTCGAAAAGAAATAGAGGAGAACCAAGAGAAAAAGAAGACAGAGGAGGAGGAGGAGGAGGAGGAGGAGGGAGGAGGAGAAGAAGAAGAAGAAGAAGAAGAAGAAGAAGAAGAAGAAGAAGAAGAAGAAGAAGAAGAAGAAGAAGAAGAAGAAGAAGAAGAAAAGAAGAAAAAGAAGTAGTAGAAGTAGAAGAAGAAGAAGTAGAAGAAGAAGAAGAAGAAGAAGAAGAAGAAGAAGAAGAAGAAGTAGTAGAAGTAGTAGTAGTAGTAGTAGTAGTAGAAGAAGTAGAAGAAGAAGAAGAAGAAGAAGAAGAAGAAGAAGAAGAAGAACCTCACACCAAAGCGTCACCAGCAATGTCGGTGTAACACAATAAAAGCGAAGCCATGTTGGAGTGGTCAGGATGCGTCGAGAGAGGAGAGGAGAGGGGAGCTGGAGGAGGCAATGATGGTGCGTCACGTGATGTTTGAGGGCCACAGTAACAGAATGACGCCAGCTGACCGTGACCTCGATAGCTTTTATGTGTATTGCTCCGTAACTCTTGGCTAGCAGTGGTGGTGGTGGTGGTGGTGGTGGTGGTGGCGTGTGTCAAGCAGCAAACATGAATAATAATACTGGTAAAAAAAAAAAAAAAAAGAGAAAGAGTTAAATAGAGGAAGAGAGAGAGAATAAGAGGGAAAAAAAAGACAGCTTGACAGTTTTATATACGACACAATCTCAATACAAAAAACCGTAAATAAATAAACGAAATAAAAAAAAAAGGGATAGAAAAAAAAAAAATGGAACCAAACCAGCCAGTCACTTTAGACGCGGGACAGAGGCGAGGATGAAAAAAAATACAGAGCATAAAGATAAACAAATCGAGTTACTTTCTGCTGCACCTGCCAGTCATCAGCCGTGACTTGCGTGCTACTGACTCTGCGGGGTTGTGGGGAAGAGGAGGAGGAGGAGGAGGAGGAAAGGGCGACGCATATCTTCTATTGGGGAAAAATGAACTTATGAACGAATTAAGTACATAGAGAGAGAGAGAGAGAGAGAGAGAGAGAGAGAGAGAGAGAGAGAGAGAGAGAGAGAGAGAGAGAGAGAGAGAGAGAGAGAGAGGAGTGAAGGAAAAGTGAAGAACGAACGAAGAAAAAGTGAAGTTGAAAAGAATATGAGAAAGCAACAGACACACACACACACACACACACACACACACACACACACACACACACACACACACACACATACACACAAGAGTAAGGAAGAAACGAGAAAGAAAAAAAGAAAAGTACCAAATTTATATGGAAATAAGAGACTACGGAGAGAGAGAGAGAGAGAGAGAGAGAGAGAGAGAGAGAGAGAGAGAGAGAGAGAGAGAGAGAGAGAGAGAGAGAGAGAGAGAGAGAGAGAGAGAGAGAGAGAGAGAGAGAGAGAGAGAGAGGGGCGCTACCAACATTGGAGGGGAAAAAAATGACAAAGGCAAAATATCATATGTATTGAATTTGAATGTCGATTTTCCTGAAACGCTGTAAATAACACTTGACTTCGTGGAAAAATATAACACCAATCTTTTCTGGTATTAATTCAAGGCAGACAGACAGAAAAAAAGACAATAAAGACACACTGATTAACTAATCGCAATAGATTAAATAGATACATAGATAGATAGATAGATAGATAGATAGATAGATAGATAGATAGATAGATAGATAGATAGATAGATATATAGATAGATAGATGGATAGATAGATAGATAGATAGACAGATAGATAGGTAGATAAATAGGAAGACATAGACAGACAGACAGAGATAGACAGAAACAGACGGATAGATAGGTATGAGTAGATAAACACTTAGATAGAGACAGATTGATAGATAGATAGATACATAGATAGATAGATGTACACGTAGGCATATAGATAGATAGCTACAAAGACAGAAAGACAGACAGACAGATAGATACACTGCAATATTCACTAATCCTACAACAAGGGAACATGTTTAATCTCTCTCTCTCTCTCTCTCTCTCTCTCTCTCTCTCTCTCTCTCTCTCTCTCTCTCTCTCTCTCTCTCTAATAATACACCTTATTACTCTGGCCATTATTTGTCTTTTGCTCATTTCTCCTCGATATGAGAAAGGTAAGGAGGCATTGAGAAAACACAAGATTATGAACCAGAAAGGGAAGAGAAGGCCGCGGGCAGGAGCGAGGGAGTAGGAGGAGAATTAATAAAGACATGAAGAGTAAGAGAGAGAGAGAGAGAGAGAGAGAGAGAGAGAGAGAGAGAGAGAGAGAGAGAGAGAGAGAGAGAGAGAGAGAGAGAGAGAGAGAGAGAGAGAGAGAGAGAGAGATGAATTTACGAACTTTGACAACTACGAATTAAAAAGAGATATCAAATTAAAAAAAGAAAAAAAAAAACAAAGGGAAGAGGAAAACAATTAAGGAACAGACACAACACGTAAATGTAAAAAAAGAAGGAGAAAGATTTAAAGGACAGTACTTAGGAACACAACAGCTTTCCGTGTTTCCAGGAAGATTGATCGTCACTCACAAGGCAGCCTCTTTGTTCCCAGTATCGCCCATCACCCTTAGTTACCATTCTTTGTCTTGCTTCACTCAGTTGTCAGAGGTTCACAACTGACGTACAGGGAACTTCCAATGTTAGATAGATGAATACAGGTATATGTTAATTACACAGGTAACTTTTTGTGTGTTTTGTATCTAACTTTCTTCCAGTATGTTTTATTTACTTATTCATTCATTCGTTTCTTGTGAGAATATTGTGACAAGTTGTAGAAGGTGGTGTGGAAACAAGGGCTGGTAAATGTACACTTGATTCCTGACAAGTTTCGGTCATTTTTCTTTTTATATAGAACGTCGTGTGTGTTCTACTGGATTCTTGCACATCCTTTTGTGTTCTAAGATCTTTAACTTCCTTTCCATCTGGCACTTCTGCAAGACTAACAGCTCTTCTATTCATCCGGTTCTATGTCATTAAACCAATCTATGTTTAGCTTTACCAATCCTACAAGTACAAAGCTTATATGTACTTTTTACTCTCACTTCATTATTCTACTACTACCCACTAACATCTAACTCATACGTATTACTTTTAATCCTCATATTGCTAACTCTATATCAAATCTTAATGAACCTAATTTTATTTTATTATGGTCTGGTCTTTTTCTCATTCAATATGACTTTTACTTGCATGACAATCAAGCCTCACCATCCGCCCTCCTACACATGCCATCCAGGTCACCCCAATTCCCGTGTGTTTGGAATGAACATCAATTAGGGTGCATTAACTCACTTGTGTAAGGCAAGTTCTCCAGCCTTGTAATCACTACTGCATTTATGTTTGCCTTCCCCTTCTCACTCACTTAAATTCCCATTCAGGTCATCCCGCACTGTAGGTTATTGCAATGAACGTGAATTAAGTTTACATAATCCAAGCGAGGTAAATTTCTAACCTTTGAACCATTATTGCTTCTATCTTTCTACATTTACCTGGTCTATTTACTGGCGTTCAGGTCAATCTCTACCCTTTGTATTTGTAATGGACGTGAATTAACTTGCACTAATCGACAGGTAAGGTACGTTTTCCAGCACCTGAATAATTACTGCCCTGCTAACATGCATTGTAGTCTGTATTCCCAATTGCTTCATCTCACCTCGACAACTATAAGGAGGTCGTAGGGAACATTATTGAAAATTTTAAGGATCTTTTCATTTTAACATCAAGTTTATCAAGTTTATCAAGGATTATTTACCAACTGAAAACAAAAACGTAACAGACTCGGCTAGTCATCTATGTTGGCTTTGCAAACCATCCTAGTGAGAAAACAAGACGCTTAAGTATACAGACCAAAGACTTTTATAGACACTCATGTTGCCACATAATTTTTCTTTTTTTTATGTAAGGGAGATACCTCTAAGGGAGGCGGTGGCGTAGTGGATAAGGTGGTGAGCGTGGGATCGGGCAGACGTCCACGTGTAGGTTCGAATCCCACCACGTACAGCCTTAAAACACTTTGCCATTTGTCGAGTGGTCTAAAGTTACCTACATGTCATCATGATACCCAGGTTCTAGGTGGTTACACCCAAGATGAGCTTGGGTGGTGATATGGGCCCTAATATGGGTGCCACTATAAATAAAATTGCCTGCGCCACTAATGGGCGGAAGCTGAACAGCGCTTCCCATACACTATTCAAGTGTGCCTACAGGCGCTTTACGCCTTACCGTAAAAAAAAAAAAAAAAAAAAAAAAAAAGCCAAATTTTACCTTATCTAACGTAGATCAATTTGACTAGTCTAACGTTAACATTTCCGATATAAATTCAAAGAATTTATAAAAATCAATGACAGCATTAGTATTAATTTACAACACAAATTATAGGTAAAGTATTGAAAAAAATTCAAAAAGAAAAATTCTAGCAACTGAGAGACAAGTCGAAAATATTAGTGAAAATACATACTATAGTGATTGTGGAAAGAAACGTAATTGAGTTTACAGAGATCGGTTACTTAAAACATAATATCAAGGTCAGAGAAAGAGAAACTTAAAGTAGACACTGAGGGCTTCCAAAAGATGCCTTTGGTGGGATTGTGACGGCTTCCTTGGAATGCCGTTGGTAGGGTTGTGACGACTTCCTTGGAATGCCGTTGGTGGGCTTCTTTGGCCAAACCTCAAGAATAACACATTTTTTAAACCAAAAAATAACTGAAATCCTTATAGGGAATGCCGTTATGTTTTCTTTAATGAGTCTTTCATTCTTCATGTTTGCTTTTACTGCGATTGTCTGGGAGTGTCCTGGTTCCGGTTAGATTTTTAAAATTTCCTCCACTTTGTTGCATGAAGAAGTACGGCGCCCTCACCAGTATGAGAAGGACGCCAAAAAAGATAGGACGAGAGCATTTTTTTCCCGTTCTTACTTTACTGTTTCTTATAAAGGATAGCTTGGCGGTGAGGGAATCTTTCACTTAAGTCGACCAGTTAGCGTTTTAGTAATACTGGGCTACTGAATTTTGAAGAGATATTTTGAGGGGTGTTTTGGTCTGAGATGTTGTGGATGGCGGAGGAAGTGGAGGACCATCGATATTAGGAAGTGGGAAAATTGCCGTTGATGTGATAGAGGAAAGAAAACTGTCATATTCTTTGGGAGGAGAAGCTGGTTGTTGTGCCGAGGAATGGAGGCTGGCAAATTCTTGTGGAGGAGACGCTGGAGATGGGGAATGTGAAGAGAAGCTGTCAGATTGTTGGGCAGGAGAGACTGACAGTTGTTGAGATGAAAGGTGGCTGGCAGATTCTGTTACAGGATGGGCTGTAGAAAGGGAATGTGAAGAGGAGGTGGTAGATTCGTGGGGAAAAAAGGTTGGTGAGGGGATCGTTCAGTTATGAATGGGGAAGGAGTTTTTGTATGATCTTGTAATGATGACTGTGCCGAAATAGATAGTGGGGTTGTTTTTTTGAGGGTTGCTGTTTTGGATTTTGAGGCGGCGAAGTCATCCGGGCAGATGAACCCGTAGACCACGCCGCCGTCTGTGGTCTTCCCCACGCAGAAGCCCGATCCGACCACCGAGGCTCAGCGGACAAGACTGAGCAGGCCGGATCAGGTAGCTATGTGTCATATGGATTATTCCATGGCCGTGTCGTTCTTGCCGTTTATAATAAACGTAATCCGTTAGCACTGATTACTGAACAGCGCAGTGTTGTTAATTTTCCCTTCAAGACCAACAACATGCAATGGTTTTACAGGCAGATTAATAAGATCTCTAACGAATTAAATTAGCCATCTAAGTACCCTTGGTAATCTTCTTGTGAACTCCTGGGGGTTCGTGAACCCCAGGGTGAGAAACCCTGGTCTAGAGAAAACAAAAACACGTCCACTTAATAACAGGGAAGATTAAAACAATACATCATAATGGTAAGGCTAGATAAAAGAGCCACTGCATTACGGCATAATGGTAAGGCTAGATAAAAGAACCACTACATTAAGTTCAAAAGGTTATAGTTGAAGTTACACGCGCTTTCGAAGGAGGAGTTTTTATGGTATTCGTGAAAGATAAGCAACACCAGAAACAAAGACTATAACCATATACAAGAAAATCAGCGATGAAAAGAATAATACACTCTGCAATTTCTTCTTACTTTCTACTTACAGGAGATAATATTGTTGTGATACATGGACTTAAGGATCGTTGGGGAAAAATATATCTAAAACTTGGAACAAATTTAGTGACACACGTAACACTAGAAGAAGATAATAGCTCTAACACTCTTGAGGCTTGTAGAAAAATAAATGCATCAAAATATTTAATGGTAGTCCATTATGTTGCAATACACTTGAAACTTAGACAAAATGCTACAACACATTCAAAACCCGAACAAATAATTCATCAAAAATATAAAGGTAGGGTTAGGTTAGGTAAGGTTAGGATGTTATGTTATTGATTGATTGATTGATGGCTTTTATTTCCAAGATGTTACATAACTAGCATCATAAAGATAAATAACATTTCTTAGTCTAGGTAAGGAGGCAAGATAAAGTTAGAATAAGTTAGCTCATGTTTGGCATAGTAATAAGGTCGGCCTTGTTAAGTCACCGTTGGTAAGGATATGCAACATTACACAAAGTAAGGCAAATTTAAGTAAGATTGTGTTAGCTAAGATAAGTAATGCAAGATAATATCATACTCATAAAATAAAATGAAGCAGGATAAGGCAAGGTTAAGTTAAGTAAAATTAATTATAGGTAAGGTAAGGTAAGGTAAGGTAAGGTAAGGTAAGGTTAGGTAAGGTGATATGAGATGTGGTAAGATAAGGAAAGGTAAGATGAGATGAGGTAAGGTTAAGGAAGAAAGAACAATAAGTAATGTCTAAAGTAGGTTAACTCGTCTCACCATCATGCAAGTCCTGCGTCGTGTGTATTATATTAAAGTAAATTAGCCGCTTCACTTGCCACTTATGCAGAGAGTTAGCGTCCCTGCAACACCTCCTTCCCGCTCCTCGCCGCCCTCAACACCCCGGGGAGGTGATGGGGGTGAATGTTGCTTGTTAACCCTCCCTTCCCTCCCTGGTTCTCTCTCTCTCTCTCTCTCTCTCTCTCTCTCTCTCTCTCTCTCTCTCTCTCTCTCTCTCTCTATTTCCAGTACTTGGGTTCAGATTTCTCAGGAATTTGTACATGCGGACTAGATGGTGGTGGTGGTGGTGGTGGTGGTGGTGGTGGTGGTGGTGGTGGTGTTGGTCGCATCAACATAATGATTAACCTCCCCTATTGAGAAACGTCTTCCTCTATCACCACTACTCGTATTTTTAAAGCCCACAAACTGTTTCTCCTGTCAGTAACATAGAAATCTTGCTAATCTCTCACTACAACCTTCAAAAATAGGTACCCGTCACTTCAAGCAGAGCCTTTTGAATGTAGTGGAGGTGTGGCGCAGATGTGTTTCAGAATATGGTGCTCAGAAAGGCTCATCAGAAGTAACACAACCTGAGGGGCGGCGCGGCGCACTGGGGAGCTGTTGTTGTTCCCAGGGTGGCGGTGAGGAGTGTTGCGTCAACCCCCTGAGCTATTGTCCCATAACTCTGTGTCGTTGGGTGAAAAAAAAATGCTGCAACACACTTTAGGCTCCGGTAAAAGAATACTGCAACACTTAACACTTGCTGGAAAAATCATGTAGTATATTTCAACACTTGTAGGAGATAATATTGCTGCAACACAAGCACTTAAGACACGGGGAAACATAATGCAATACACTTTAGGCTCGGGAAAAAAGAATCCAATAACACTTAACACTCGTAAAAATTTTTAAGTACATTTTCTACTTACAGGAGATAATATTGTTGTACTACATGGACTTAAGGATTGGTGAGGAAAAATATATCTAAAACTTGGAGGAAAGGAGATAATATGGTTGTGATACATGGACTTAAGGATTGTTGGGGAAAAATATATCTAAAACTTGGAGCAAATTTAGTGACACACGTAACACTAGAAGATAATAGCTCTAACACTCTTGAGGCTTGTAGAAAAATAAATGCTCCAAAATATTTAATGGTAGTCAATTATGTTGCAATGCACTTGAAACTTAGACAAAATGCTACAACACATTCAAAACCCGAACAAATAATTCATTAAAAATATAGAAATTATAAAAAAAAAACACAACACACGAGACAACATTTAAAAAGACCACGACCCCGGTAGAAGACACAGCAACACTTTAAAAAATTCAGCAACACTCCGAGAAAGTCAGAAACACTTACAATGAACACAACAACGATTCCACAACACACAAAAAAGAATAAAAGAACACAAAGAACACTAGGAGCAACGCAGCAATACTATGAACAACACAATAACTAAAACACAAGCACTCGCACACACAACAAAAGCAATTACCTCTCCTTGACTCTAGTAGTGCAGTGTTGCGTCCTAAGCCTTCCCTTCCACCCTGCCACAACACCTGCACCACCACCACCACCACCACCACCACCACAGCACAACATCCGGCACCTCGAGGGAAAATTTCATCAGTTCCTCTTTATCTTTTACCGTTTTCATTTCATTTACCGCCTTAATGAGAGGATAAACCTTTCACTGGTGTGTTGTGATTTGTTCTTTACTGTCTTCATTTTACACCTTAATGAAGGGAGAGTGAGAAAGAGAAAGGGAGAAAGAGAAAGATCCGGCTTGAATATTTATAGGCTTGTGAAGGTATGTTAGCTTTAAGTTAGCTTATGCTACGACGCTTCAGGTTACGGCTGGAAGGGCTGCGGACCAACACTGTGATACGTCGGGCGAGTCTGTGTTTGGCTTGCCTGAATGTAGGAATGAGGATGCTGAAGATAAATTTACCGGGCAGGAGAGAGAGGATAAGTGAAAGGTTGCTGATGTAGTGGACTTGTTTTGTAGAGGGTGTGACCAGGAAAGTGCAGAAATCCGAGCGTGTTGGGTAAGCTGATCCACTGTGACGAAAGAAGTAGTAGTTTGAAGGCTGGACTTATTACTGGATATGTTTATTATACGTGCAACGGAGTGTATTTTACGTATAAGGAAGTGTTAAGCGGAAGTATTAAGACAAATGATTTTCTTTGAAGAGTAGCTAGTTTGAGAGCCAGTTCTGGGAGGAGTTAGATAAAATGGTTTTGGTGAAGACACGTGTTGAGATGAAACAGTTACAGGGCTAGTTTAGAAATGCAGTGTAGTTAAATGAAATAGTTTAAGTGAAGACGCATTGAAATGAAACAGTTGCATGATTAGATTTGAAATTTAGTTTTAACAAAGTATTTTTCGCGGGCTAGGTCTGAATGTAGCTGGTTTAATTGAAAGAGTGTTAGCGTGACCTTGAGTTATTCACACGTTGCCTTTAGGTACAACCATTCTGAGCCACGCTATTCTACACCCATCTAAAATACGTTACAAGGTTCGAGATGACACAAAGACGACTAGAATATTACAACGAAAGAACAAAAGTAAGAAAAAAAGTACAAGGGAGCGAAGAGACAAGTAGACTAAAAAAAAAAAAAATACAATCGTGTAAGATAAGTCGAGCGTGAAATTTAAGATGTAAGAGAAGAAAGCCTCGAGGAGACAAAATATCACATTCCATCCGCGTCTTTACTCCGGCAACCACGTGTCACCCACCATTCTCTGAGACAGTAAATAAAGAGATGGCGTCGGTGTTGCTGCTTCTGGGGTAGTAGTAGTAGTAGTAGTAGTAGTAGTAGTAGTAGTAGTAGTAGTAGTAGTAGTAGTAGTAGTAGTAGCAGTAGTAGTAGTAGTAGTAGAGGTGTTTACAAATAGCTTCTCCAGTGTCTCTACTCACCCTTGGAGATTAACTCGTCACCCCTTTCCATACCACTTACTTTCTCAGTCCCTGTACCATCCTTTCCCATCTCTCCCTCATTCATACAATACCTTTAACGTTTCTCACTAACCAAACCCTCCCCTGACATAATCCAGCTCACTCCTGTCAGGCACACGAGCCAATATTTCCTCTAACCCATACTTTTCCTCATATTTCTCCATATTATCACTCTCTACCTTCAGTTCCTCCTCCAACGCACTGTCTATCTTCCTCTCAATCACTCAGTCAATCAATCTATCAATGTCATCGCAGTCACATCCATACCTTTCACCCTAAGCATCCTCTTTAAGCCCCACTGTTCCATACTCCCTCTTTCCCCCCATTCGTCTCCCTCCGCTCGTGTTATCCTAAGTCACACCCCAAAGCCTTCTACCCCACGCATCCCTTCCACACTCCACTATCCATAACGCTCTCTTGTCTCTCCCCCTCGTTCCTTCACGCCCATGCACCGTCCCGCCTCACGCCACACTGGACTCCCTTACCCATTTCAGAGATCATTTTTCTACCTCCCTAGCTTCCTTGCCTCCCTCACTGCCTTGCCCTCTCACACTTGAAATAGCATACCTTAAGATTCACTCCCATCACCCACATGCCAACTTATCGACCTCCTATTCCGGGCACTACAACAGCGACCTCTACTCGTACAGTCTGCTCTAACTCACCAGGCGCTCTTCCCGTCAACCCCGTGTCAATATATTCGTCATTAACCCGGTGCTTCGCCTCGCTCACACAGTCTAGGTCGTAATAAGGGAATCAGATGAAGCCGTAGACTCTTTTACTCGCCATATTTGCATTTTATGTGTCGCCCTCCCAGACTATTGCAGCAGGTCAGGTCACGGAAGGCAAAATGAGGTCATGTGAAAATAGTTATGCATTGGAGTAATACGTGAGTCGCTGTGTGTGTGTGTGTGTGTGTGTGTGAGAGAGAGAGAGAGAGAGAGAGAGAGAGAGAGAGAGAGAGAGAGAGAGAGAGAGAGAGAGAGAGAGAGAGAGAGAGAGAGAGAGAGAGAGAGAGAGAGAGAGAGAGAGAAACACACACACACACACACACACACACACACACACACACACACACACACACACACACACACACACACACACTACCACAGCCACGTTCACCTCATCTATAAAGCAAGTCTTATATTACCCCGGTACCCCCAAGGAAGCGGTATTACACTTTTATGCCCCACACTAATTAGCTCCATTAAAATGATACTCCGCATTCTTTAAAGGGATTTGGGAACGCGCGTTATATATTTTTTGATAAAGGCTTGGCTTGATTTTCTTTTTTTCGTTTACTTTTTTGCCATTGTCGTTTGTCATTTTGTTCATTCTTATTTATGGTTTGAATTATGTATCGAGTTTATTCGTTTTTATTTTGTTACTATGTTTTTGGGTGAGAGATTTCATTATCTATTTCTCCTTTTGTTATTTTCATTTATCATTTATTTTTCTTTCTTTGTAGTTTTCTTATTTTTTATGTATTGCAATTTTTTTTTTTCGTTTTATCTTTTATTTGTTTTTTTTTCTTAACATTTATTTCCTGTTAAAGGTTGTTTTTTCTTTTATTTTATCCATTTAATTACTTCATTTCATCCATTTTACGAATTTTGTTGTATTGTCTCATGTTCGTATTCATTTGTTTCTACACTATTTACTATTTTTTTTCAGATATTTATTGTAACTTTTCTGTCTTTCAATGATCTTTTATATGAATTAACTTTATTTCACTATTTGTTTGCTTTCATTTTTTCTTGTTTCTTTATTGGTCATGTACCTCTATTCATTACAGAGAGATAGCTTTCACTTTTATATCCCTTCACTACTTCATTGTTTGATCTATTTCATATAAGTGTTGTGATTTTACCTCTGTATGTTATCTATTTCATACCTACATATTCATATCTATTCCACTTAATCTCATATCTATTACTGTATGATTTATCTGATCTTTTTACAAACTTATACTTTCATTTTCTTCATACGTTTTATTTACTTTATTTGTTTTATTTCATTCTTATTTAAACTCCTTTGATTTAATTTTATATCTATTATAGTTCTATTTACCTTGCCTATATACTCATCTTATCTATCTTCACTACTTCACTTCATTTACGCGTTGTTACTTTTGATGCGCCATTCATTCAATGCCGATCAAAACTTACTGAATTTCATTTCTATAATCGGCTTATTTATCTCGCCTATCCATTATCAATACATATTTTTTTTTTTCGCATCGGTATCGACAAAACAAAATTCTGCACCTCGTTGGATAAATCGGAATTATATTTTTCGCACAGGATTCGTGTAATTGATAAAGTCAATTAAGACCTCATAAAAAAAGAGTTCACCCAATAATCTGCCTTTCCTATCTGACTGGGGACACAAAACACCCCACAAATAGAGGCTTAATTTACCAGCTTTATTACGCGAACTAAATAAAAGTGACTGGAGTTATTAAGAGCAGGACATGGGGAGGAAATGAGGGAGGGATGGAGGGGGGGCTGGGATGACAGGCAGGAAAAAGGATGATAAAGGAGAAGGAAAAGGTAAAATGTATAAAAATGGTATAAAAATGTAAAGCAGAAGTGAGAGGTAAAAAAAAAAATGGAAATAGAGACAAACGAAAGAGGAAATAGAGAAAAATAAAAGATGGATAAAAGAAAATTTGAGAGAAAAATAATAAATGCACAAGGAAAAAAAATTAAAACGGGAAGAATGAAAGAAATTAATAGCAAAAAACATAGAGAAGGAATGAAATGAATAAAAAGAATGAAGATAAAAACGACAGATGAGGAAACGGATTGGAAAAAATGAAGATGGACGGAAGAAAGGACAAAATGGGGGAAAAAAAAGGAGGAATACAGATAAGTGACGGGACGGAATGAAAGGAAGGAGGGAAGGGATAAAGGAGAGAAGGAAAAGATGAAAAAGGATCAAGAAACTGTAATACTTTGACCTCGGAAATACAATAATGGTGGTGGTGGTGATGGTGGTGCTGGTGGTGTAGGGAAGCATGTCATCTTAGAATGCCCTTCTTCCTCTTCAGACGTAACCTTATAAGGAGGAGGAGGAGGAGGAGGAGGAGGAGGTCGTTAACTTGAGACACATTACCTTCATTATCATCATTACAAACTTATCTCAGCACATACAGTATAAGGAGCGTGGAGAGTTGCCTTGAGGTCGCGGTAAGGGAGAGGCAAGGCGACAAGACGGCAAGGAGAGGGAGTGGAGGTGGAAGGGGTGAGAGCTGCTGTATACGCTAAGGAAGGTGTGGTAAGAAGGGAGATGCGAGGAAACTAGAGTTAATGGTACGGTACTTACAGAGCAGCCACCAAGTGTCTCTACTACGTCATTTTGTTATTGGCCAGGATCGTCACCTGAGGGAAGAGCACCTGTATTAGCTGTGGTGTTTTTATTTCCTACGTGATAAATCAAGAAACTTATCGCACACTTTTATCTTAGATATTGTGTGTTCTCTGAAACGACAGTATATTTTTCTAACTGTGTGTTTTATTCACACGGAAAGAACTCAGAGCTCATACTGACTGATCTTCGGGTAGGAATGAGATCACAACACACTTCACACACACCGGGAAAGCGAGGCCACAACCCCTCCAGTTACATCCCGTACCTGTTTACTGCTAGGTGAACAGGGGCTACACATTAAGAGGCTTGTCCATTTGCCTCACCGCGCCCGGAACTTGAACCCGGGCTATATCGGTTGTGAGCTGAGCGTGCTAACCACTACACTACGCGGTGTGTAATTCACCACGGTCGCCTAATGGTCACCCAGCCAGTCTTCCCATTACGGAGCGAGCTCAGAGCTCATAGACCGATCTTCGGGTAGGACTGAGACCACAACACACTCCACACACCGGGAAAGCGAAGCCATAACCCCTCGAGTTACATCCCGTACCTATTTACTACTAGAAGAACATGGGCTACACATTAAAAGGCTTACCCATTTGCCTCGCCGCCTCCGGGACTCGAACCCGGACCCTCTTGATTGTGAGTCGAGCGTGCTAACCACTACGCGTGCGCGCGCGCGCGTGTGTGTGTGTGTGTGTGTGTGTGTGTGTGTGTGTGTGTGTGTGTGTGTGTGTCCTCTTTTATCTCAAACAACAAAACAAATATCGTGTTCTTTCTAGTGATTTCAGTTTTTCTTTTTTTCCCCTTTTCTTCGCGTGCGTCTTTCTTCTCTTCTTTTCGCGAGAGCAACGCCTTTCACTGCTTTCACTGCACGCACTTTAACACACTTTATCCTCTCATTAGGACTATTTTGAAAGACCACATACACGATTGGTCGGGTTTTCATGGGGTGTTACTTCTATTGATGGTGCAAATTCCTATTCAAATCATCACTCGAGACGTGAAAATATCCTTGAAAATCCCAACCACTTCCACTAAACTCTACAATAAACTATCGAAGCAAGTCACCAAAACGTTTGAGAATGTAGTGCCTTTTTTCCTCACCAGGTTCCTCTAGCACGTGTCACTGTGCCTGCCAATTTCTCTGAAGGTTGAGGTGATGGAAACAGAATATTAGTTTGAACACGAACACTAATCATGTCACTTGACGTACAGCCAGATGAGGAACAGTTTTCTTCTTCTTTTCTTCGTTGTTGTTGTTGTTGTTGTTGTTGTTGTTGTTGTTATTGTTGTTCTTGTTGTTGTTGTTTCTTTCTTATTTTCTTTCTTATTTTCTTTGTATTTTGTTGTTGTTTTTGTTGTTGTTGTTGTTGTTGTTGTTGTTGTTGTTGTTGTTGTTGTTGTTGTTGTTGTTGTTGTTGTCGTCGTCGTCGTCGTCGTCGTCGTCGTCGTTGTTGTTGTTGTTGTTGTTGTTGTTGTTGTTGTTGTTGTTGTTGTTGCTGCTGTTGTTGTTCTTCCTCTTCATGTTCTTTATCTCTTATATTCTTTTCTTTTTCTTTTTTATTTCTTTTTGTTCTTTTTATTCTTTCTCTCATTCTCTTATTTCATTTTTTCTTTTCTTTTTTCTTCTATTTCGTCTTCTTCAGCTTCTACTTCTTCATCCTCCTGAGTTGATGGGGCGTTGCAAACAGTAGTCAAGGTCACCCAAACAAACCCATAATAGCAGCCGTGAGTCACTGCTTCTTTGTTTACCCGAGGCGCACAAGGCGAGTCTCAATCACGACCTTCTCACGCGCGAGACTCCAGCCATGAGAGATGCGCCACGTGCCTCCTGTAAACAAAGGAACATGTATACAGTTCTGCTAGCGGGACGATATACAGCGACACACAGTAGCTATTGAACTAGTGGGACGGTATAACAAGACTTCGAACAAAAAAAAGAGACAATCCTGGTCGTGAGATAGAGTAAAGGAACATTATAGTGTCGGGAATGGGACGGTATTATAGGTTTAAGGATAGACAGTTGTGGTGATGAGATGAAAAGTGAGAAAAGCCTCTCTAATAGAAGATACAAATATATTACTAAAAAGAAAAAAGAAATTTCTAGTAGTGAAAGAGAATAAAAGATCTTATACAGTCTCTCTACTTGGACTCCTAAAATCTTAAATAATAAGACAGTTCTAGTGATGAGACAAAATAAAGCAACAAAATGTCTCGTTAGTAGGACAGTGCAACTAGACTTCTAAAAGGAAAAGAAACAATCCTAGTATTGAGAAGGAATAAAGGAACACATAGACGGTATTATACTTCTGAAGAAACCAAGACAGTTCTGGTGGGGAGACGAAATAAAGAAAAACGCATACAGTCTTGTCGATGGGACGGTCTGCATCACATGTTCCGAACGACACGTGACACATATTTCACGTCACGTTGCATTTTGATTTAGTTTCACCCACACACTCACAATTCTTAATGCTATCGCAGATACATTTCCTGGGGAGCGGGAGAGCGTAACTATTGCAAACGTAATTCATTTTCAGTTTTACGATATAGAAAAACAAACCAGTGCATCATTATTTTTCTAGGATATTATGAAGAAAAAAAATTATATCAAAATTTATTCGGTGATTTTTAGCAAGTGAACTACATACCCGTGTTATTAATAAAAAGACGGGATGAATGCACTGACTGGCTAACCCGGACCAGCTAAGCCTACACGGAAGACTCGTTTTTACCTTTTATTCAATTTATTCTGACACGAGAGAGAGAGAGAGAGAGAGAGAGAGAGAGAGAGAGAGAGAGAGAGAGAGAGAGAGAGAAGCATTGGAAGTTACACCATAGAGGTCAGGTGAAGAGGAAGAAGAACACGTCAGATAGGAGAGAGGGAAAGTGATAGAAAATACTGATACGGCAGGTGGAGCAGCAACGGTGGAGGCGAGCGAGAGGAGAAGCAAATGTGGAAAGTGGAGAGAGTGAAGTGGAGTGCCAATCCGAGTAGCAAAGATGTAGACTTGGAGGCAGAATAGTAATGCAAAATAAAGGATAAATTTGAAGACATGGAGGAAGACAAACTAACAGGTGAAGTAACATATTTAGTAGAGCAGGTGGAAGACTGAAGAGTACAGATAGAAGAGGCAAGCAGGTGGAAGGAAGACACCCGTGCAAGTAACCCTGATGAGGAATGCGGAGTAAAAAAGAAGAAAGGCAAGCGCAGCACGAGGCAGAGAGGAATTGAAAATAACTTGAAGCCAGAAGATACGAAGGGCAGAGGTCAGAACGTAAGTAAAGGGGAGAGAGTGAGAGGAGGAAATTGACGGGCGAGGCTGGTGAGGGATGGACGCGAAGGGGAGGGAAGGGAGGGAAGGGAAATAAGGGATAACGAGGGCGTGCGGGACGAAAAGAAGAGATATATGTGAGGGAGGTAGCGAGTGGCTGGTCAGTCTCGGTTTGTGTGACGCTGTATTTCTCACTTTCCTGCCTAGCGTGATGAACAGATGGCGCCTTTGTGTGTGTGTGTGTGTGTGTGTGTGTGTGTGTGTGTGTGTGTGTGTGTGTGTGTGTGTGTGTGTAAGTACGTCCATGTACGCGCATTTATGAAATATTCGCAAAACAAATTCTAATTATTTACATGAAAATACGAAAGGGAGGGAGCAATTTCACACACACACACACACACACACACACACACACACACACACACACACACACACAGAGAGAGAGAGAGAGAGAGAGAGAGAGAGAGAGAGAGAGAGAGAGAGAGAGAGACAAAAACCCTCCCCTCCTTACTATAGTCAATTACAATGTTGTCACACTAATCTAATGAGAGTGAACCAATCCATTTGCTTGGTTAACACTGAGCTTCCACCTGCAGTAGTTTATTTGTGGCCAGGTGAGTGTGGCGGGCAAGGAAAGGCGGGTCGGAGCGAGGCGGGGCGGGGCCGGACTGGGTGAAGGTGATGCATGGAGCAGGAAAGTAGAGCATGGGAAATAAAGTGATGATAGCAAGTGGTGAGAAATTTGTGGAAAAATGAACATACGGAATAGTGAAAAACAAACTGGTGAAATGACGTGAAAAAGGCAAAGGAAAAGACGAGAACAGATCAGAATTAATGAGAGAGAGAGAGAGAGAGAGAGAGAGAGAGAGAGAGAGAGAGAGAGAGAGAGAGAGAGAGAGAGAGAGAGAGAGAGAGAGAGAGAGAGAGAGAGAGGCAGGTGCAAGACAGAAGAGACAAGACGAAAAAATAATGTTGAAAGTGAGATGAGCGTGAGTATGTTGGAACAGACACAAGTGGGAGGCTGAGACACACTGGGAGGCTGGGAGGTAAATAATTCGCAGGAAAGGGAGACAGGATGATGAAGAAAGGGAGATAAGGGATGAGAGAGAGAGAGAGAGAGAGAGAGAGAGAGAGAGAGAGAGAGGAGAAGGACGTAGAGAAGACGAGCGTAGAGGAGGCGAGCAGTGGCGGGTCAGTGTCGCGTGGGTCCGGATGGAGAGAGGAGCTACCACGCGCCCTCCCCGCAGCCTCGACGTGTGCCTCTACCCGCCCTACGCACGCCGCCACGCCACTCTCGGGCGCGGCCACACGCCTCGAACCCCTGCGAGGAGAG
This sequence comes from Portunus trituberculatus, assembly GCF_017591435.1. NCBI lineage: Eukaryota > Metazoa > Arthropoda > Malacostraca > Decapoda > Portunidae > Portunus > Portunus trituberculatus. Next base: position 5,783,324 of record NC_059278.1, on the reverse strand, counting down.
TGTCGTGCTGTACGCCCAGAAGAAAAAGCACAAAAGGAATCAACGATGTGAGATAGTTAAGGTGGAATTCAATTTACCATGTCGGGCAAGAGACGCGAGTGAGTGTGCGAGTGCAGGTGGAGCAACGGAGGAGGAGGTGCAGGTGGAGGAGAAGGTAAATGCCCCGACAGGTAGCAGCCAGTCGCCGCCCCAGCATGGAGGAGGACGCGGCCGCCATCCGCCTCCACTGCCGGGGCCTCTGACGACGCCGCCACCGAGTACCCAGTAGGTCGCCGAGCCTGTGTCCCAATAGTGACGCTCTCCAGGACAAGTCTGAGGTGGAGGTACACGAGTAGTTGTCGAAAAAACAAATAATAAAAGAGGAGCATACGGAGGAAGAGGAGGGAGAGGCGAGGAGAAAGGAGTTGAAGGAGAAAGGCTGAGGTGAAGAGGCGTTCCCATACCTCCAGAATATTGTGATGGAAAGTGGCGGCGCACCACCTGGCGTCAACTTCCCTTCAAACCCTTCCCGCCTCGCCCAGTGTGTGGAAATTGGCGAGAATCATTCACAAAACATTCTTTTTTTCTTCCCATCCAACGCTCGTTCTAAAATAGAACACTAGAGGAAAGGGGAAAATTGAGTTATAAGCAAGAAACCTCATAAACTGCTCCATGTTCCTCATCCCTTCACGGAACTACAGCCCTCTCAGCCTCCCCTTCAGCCACTCGTGTGCTCCTCTGTAATCTAAAGGCCAGTGATGGACCGATACACTTCACTGCCCTGCTTCACCCGGGCTCAACTCCATCCGCCCCCTCAGACTTGTCCCGGAACCGCGTTAAGTTTTTCTACAATCCTTTCCGCTCATTATAGGGAGTGATGATATACTGAAATATGATACACACTCGCAGGAATGTCTATGCGTGACAGCGGAATCAATACACAAGGAAGACAATGTAATGCTGAGGGTTAAACGTATCTGATATTGAGCGTTATAAATGGTGACAATTTCCGTATTTGTGGAGTGAAAATATTGTCTTTGCGCTACGACCATAAAGCTCGTCGGTGGACTGTAAAAGTTAAATAAAGAGGAATTGATTGAGTGATCATCTAAACGACACTTGCCATCCAAAGAACACAGTCAGAGAGCACCGAGTATCAAATTAATAAATGCAATTACCTGTCACAATTACATTCTCGTTTAAATGAAGGGAAAAAAAGTAATCTAAAACTCGAAACACGTAAGAACAAAGACAGACACACACACACACACACACACACACACACACACACGTGACAAAGAGTAATTATGTGATTTAGAGCAAACACAGGAACGGTTAAATATTTCGTGAAATTTTTCAAACAAACACGGACTTATGTTTATCTGAAGCCTACATTTATCCCCTGAGCAGAGAGAGAGAGAGAGAGAGAGAGAGAGAGTCTTAGCGATTGTGTGATGTCCGATGTGTGTGTGTGTGTAATTCACTGTTTGATCTGCTGCAGTCTCTGACGAGACAGCCAGACGTTACCCTACGGAACGAGCTCAGAGCTCATTATTTCCGATCTTGGGATAGGTCTGAGACCAGGCACAACTCCTCGATTTACATCCCACACCGGGACAACAAGGTCACAACTCCTCGATTTACATCCCGTACCTACTCACTGCTAGGTGAACAGGGGCTACACGTGAAAGGAGACACACCCAAATATCTCCACCCGGCCGGGGAATCGAACCCCGGTCCTCTGGCTTGTGAAGCCAGCGCTCTAACCACTGAGCTACCGGTGTGTGTGTGTGTGTGTGTGTGTGTGTGTGTGTGTGTGTGTGTGTGTGTGTGTGTGTGTGTGTATCAGGCAATTTCTTGGAGGCAATAAGTGGAAGTTATTATTGGTTATGAGCGCACATCAGGCGTGGCGTTTGGTCTCAATGGGTTTGCAGAAGGAGGGACTTAGAAACCATCATTCCCTGTCACTGCCACCACCACTATCCACTCGAACAATCAATGCAACCACCGTCACCACCATCCCCACAACTATCACCACCACTACTTGCAAGACCGCACCAACATCACCACCATCACCACCACTACCATAATCTTTCTCCTCCAGCAAAAGTGGACTACAAGTGTTCTCTAATAAGACGTAAGCACTCTCCGCAGCCACTTCCTCCACATCACACGACCGTCATGCCCTCTCCACTCCACACACACACACACACACACACACACACACACACACACACACACACACACACACACTCGTACATTTTATTATGGGCCCTGACTGACAAAAATGCGAAGGAGAAGGAATCGTTAAGAACATATCATAAAAAGTGAAGTTAACATGAAGTAGCGGAGAAAAAGTTGAGTCAAGTTGGAATGACATGAAAACATATTAATCCACTTTACTTCTAAGTTGTGATCAAGTCTTACGAAAGGTGACGGGTAAGGTGGTGTGTGTGTGTGTGTGTGTGTGTGTGTGTGTGTGTGTGTGTGTGTGTGTGTGTGTGCTTCTTTCCTCTGCCAGCCATAACACAATCCCTCAGAGGAGCTGAAAACAAATGAAAGTCTCTAATTAAAGGGACGCTGTCGCTGTCTTCTTCCAATACTCTCTCTCTCTCTCTCTCTCTCTCTCTCTCTCTCTCTCTCTCTCTCTCTCTCTCTCTCTCTCTTTCTGTTCATAGTTACATAGTTTCCCTTCCTTCCAAATTTCTTTCCTTTCTTGTACCTATCTCATTCTCATCATCGCCTTCTCCTTTTCCCCATAGTCTATTCATTTACACCTCTCCTCTTCATCCTCCTCCTGCTCCTCCTCCTACTCCCAATCCTGTTGCTTTTTCTTTCACCGTGTAGCGCCCTCAAGTCCTCCAGCAAGCCCCGCAAAGCCTCCCAAGCCTATAATCCTCAGCAGCACCTTGACGAACCAAACAAAAAAACATTTCCATTAACAAGTTCTTGCGTGACTCTTCTTAAGCTGCCACTCGCCCCATGCAACCACTATCCCTCCCTCCCGCCCCGCCAGCCAGCCAGTCACCCTGCCTTGTACCTCCTGCTTCTCCTCGCCTGTTCCCCTTCAACACTCTCGCACCCCTTCGTTACCCAACCCTATGTAGTCCAGTGAGATCTCCTTCTTCACCATCAGTGCCTTATTCTTTTCGTCCTCTTCTTCCTACTACTGCTACTGCTACTGCTACTACTACTGCTACTGTCTATTGTCTAGTATCTACAATCTTTCCCAATCTGCTACTGTTTTCTTGTCAGTGTCTTCTGCTGGTGATTTATCTACTAACTTTCTACATACGTCTCTCTCTCTCTCTCTCTCTCTCTCTCTCTCTCTCTCTCTCTCTCTCTCTCTCTCTCTCTCTCTCTCTCTCTCTCTCTCTCTCTCTCTCTGTCTTGTATCTATATCGGCCTTCTCCCTCTAGCTCCTCCTCCATCTCCTTCTGTTTCTTTGTCTTGTGTGTTCGCGTCTACTTCTCCTCTATTGGTTTCTCCTAATGCATATCTCTCTCTCTCTCTCTCTCTCTCTCTCTCTCTCTCTCTCTCTCTCTCTCTCTCTCTCAACTTTTATCCATTTTCTATTTTTCTTGGTTAGATGACAAGAAGTGGATCTCTTTTCGCCTGTTTTCTGCTTTATCTCTTGCGAAAGTATGTTGTTATCACGTCTGACTCTCTCTCTCTCTCTCTCTCTCTCTCTCTCTCTCTCTCTCTCTCTCTCTCTCTCTCTCTCTCTCTCTCTCTCTCTCTCTCTCTCTCTCTCTCTCTCTCTCTCTCTCAGCATCTCTTTATTTCACGTTATTGATTCTGTTTCACTGCTCTATTTACGCATCCGCACTTAATAGCGTCTCTTCATGGCAGATTCCTCCCATCAGACAGTCACTCCAGCTCTCCCCGCCCCTCTCACTCCCTCTCCCGAACTTACGCATTGCGACAAACACACACACACACACACACACACACCTTTCTCTTTTCCATTCCCCATCCCCCCGACATTCAATTTTCCCTCTCTTACTTTCCCTTCCTGTAATGTGCTGCGCCCGTATTGTGCAAAAGTTCGGCCTAGCCACAGTGTTCGGCCCAAGCTGGTGCTTTGGGTAGTGGTGGTGGTGATGGTGGTAGGTAAGGGTGTTCATATATATATATATATATATATATATATATATATATATATATATATATATATATATATATATATATATATATATATATATATATAGCCAGTGAATTATTGGAGATGATCGGCGCTCTGTTCGAATTTCCCTTTTAATGAGAGAGAGAGAGAGAGAGAGAGAGAGAGAGAGAGAGAGAAAGCACCGCGGTCATGAGGTTCAACAGGCAGTCATCCTTTGTCCCTTGTGAATGTGCGCAGGTGTGTGTGTGTGTGTGTGTGTGTGTGTGTGTGTGTGTGTGTGTGTGTGTGTGTGTGTGTGTGTGTGTGTGTGGGTGGGTGTGGGTGTGGGTGTGTGTGTGTGGATGGGTAGGTTGGTGTGAAGGATCTTCATACACTGAGCCAACACTGCCCAACTTCACCTTCTCTCTCTCTCTCTCTCTCTCTCTCTCTCTCTCTCTCTCTCTCTCTCTCTCTCTCTCTCTCTCTCACACACACACACACACACACACACACACACACACACACACACACTCGAGCTACTTTCATACTCTCATTCCTCCCTCTTTTTGCTCTCTTTCCAAGGCCACTTTAGCCTCTCCACTTCTGCGTCTCTCTCTCTCTCTCTCTCTCTCTCTCTCTCTCTCTCTCTCTCTCTCTCTCTCTCTCTCTCTCTAACAGCTTTTTTTTCTTGTTTGGTTTTTTTATTTCTCGTTTCAGTCTCGTTCTTAAATTTCCATTTTTTTTCGTTCTTCTCACTTTACGTTAATTTCTATTGTTGATTTCTTTCTTTTTTTTTGTTTCGTTTTTCCTTTGTTTTCGTTTACCTTGGATTCACTTTTATTTTCACCCATTTACTTTTTTTACTGTTTCTTTTTCATGTATTCTTATTCATTTTTATTTTCCGTCATTTCATATTTTTTTTCTTTCTTTCTCTTGTGTTCTTCTCTTTTCAACATTCACTTCTTTTCACTCGTCTTACTTTCCTTCACTTCAACAATTCTCATCATTATTTCCTACTCCTTTTCCTTCCGTCTTTTCTAATTATTTTTCACGTGTTGTTTTCCTTCCTTTCTTCTTTCATTTTTTTTTTTTTTTGTAGAATCTTCACCAGTCTCCAGTCTAACTTATTTCTTTTTCCTCTTCATATTTTTATCCAGTCCTCCGCGTTTCTATCTTTCCCTCTTCCAATATTCACCAAGTTTTCTTTTTTTTTTTTTATTGTCTCTTTTGTTCCTCTTTTTTGTTCGTCTTTCCAATATCTTCCCGCTGATTATCACATTCTTCATCATTCTTTATTTTCACCTTTATTCTTTGTAATTCCCATTTTCTTGTGTGTGTGTGTGTGTGTGTGTGTGTGTGTGTGTGTGTGTGTGTGTGTGTGTGTGTGTAGTGGGTCGATCTATTTTGGCAAGGTAATCACAGCAGCAATTAAAGTTATCATAATGATCGTGGTGATAATTAAACAGATGGTGGCAGTGATGGCAAAGATAGTGATGCTTTCAAAGGAAGGTTATCGCCTCGTTTTAATATTATTGTCGCTGCTGATTCTATTACTACTACTACTACTACTACTACTACTACTACTACTGCTGCTACTACTGCTACTACTACTACTACTGCTAACACTATTGCCAATAACAGAGTGGTAGTAATGGTAATGATAACCCGCAACTATTCATGTTAAAATAAGTACATTTAAATTTCTAGCGCAGTAGTAAGAAAAGGTGACATGAGCAAAGTTCTAAGGATCAGTAGCCAGAATAGAACCAGAAATAATGGGTTCAAGCATGAGAAATTTAGGTTTAGGAAAGAAATGGGAAGGAACTGGTTATCTAACAGAGTAGTTGATGAACGGAACGGACTCAGTTATCATGTTGTTAGTGCTGAGTCAATAGGGAGTTTTAAAAGAAGATTAGACAAATTTATGGATGAGGATGAAAAGTGGATTTAGGTAATTTTGTTCACACAGGGACTGCCACGTGTATGTCTGATGGCCTTTTGCAGCTTCCTTATGTTTCTTATGTTCTAGTGGTAGTAGTAGTATTAGAAGTAGAAATAGAAGTAAAAGTAGAAGTAGAACCTCAAGTAGAAATAAAGTAGAAGTAGTAGTAGTTGTAGTGATTGTGAAAAATATCTACTACTACAACTACAAGAACTAAAACAACTACTACTACTACTACTGCTACTATTACTACTACTACTACTACTACTACTACTACTACTACTACCACTGCTGCTACTACTACTACTACTCCTACTCCTAATAATGATAATAATAACATGAAGAACGATCCACCGAGGCACACTTGCACGGGAGAGAAGAGTGACGAGCCTTTGATGATCATAATCAATTTAGGTTTTACTTCGCCCTATAAAAACACCTCGCCCTTCCCGCCCAAGCTCCAGTCCCCCCCTTCCCCCACTATCTCTCTCTCTCTCTCTCTCTCTCTCTCTCTCTCTCTCTCTCTCTCTCTCTCTCTCTCTCTCTCTCTCAACAGAACAGTAGTGGTAGTAGTAGTAGTAGTAATTCTTGTTATTTTCGTTGTTATTATAATTGTAGTATTAATAATGGTGGTGAATAGAATTAGCCTGCCTAGCAATATGAAAATAACCACAAAAAAATCAGCTACCCTTCATTTTTCCCTTTATACGCCTGAATATCAAAAAGAAAAAGACAACAAAAATATTAAAGAACAGCATCAATTTAATTCTAGAGATGAATTATGTCTATACTGAATTCATACAATAGTGAAGTGGGAAACAGTAAGACAAGGGAATATTTCAGACTAGAGGGAGAGGGATGAGAGTGAAGATACAGGCTCACTCTTGCATTAGTGGTGTAGAATAAGAGTGAGAGTGAAGATACAGGCTCACTCTTGCATTAGTGGTGTAGAATAAGAGCGAGAGTGAGTAGAGTTTGTGTAGCGCAGCCTTGTGAGTGGAGTTGTAGCAGTGAAAGTAGCATGAACAAAAAAAACCATAACATTAGCAACAAGATCAGCCACTACTACTACTACTACTACTGCTACTACTACTACTACTACTACTACTACTACTACTACTACTACTATTACTACCATTACTACTACTGCTGCTGCCATTGTTATACTACTAGCACCACCAGCAAACAACTATAACAACAACAACAACGACAACACCTATATTTCAAAACAATATTAAAACAATGCACATAAAGAAAGCAAGACATGAAAGCTACGTAGAGAACAAAGCAGCACACACACACACACACACACACACACACACACACACACACACACACACACACACACACACACACAAGCCACTCAGGAGATGAAACAGACACTCGACGCCAGACAAACCTCGGAGCCACGGAGGAAATAACACAGATCATTATACGAGAGAGAGAGAGAGAGAGAGAGAGAGAGAGAGAGAGAGAGAGTATAAAAGAGATTACAGCTAAACCCATGGAATTAACATCACTTCTATTACAACCACCACCACCACCACTTCTGTTCTGCATCTATACTCTCACTGCATGATCACTATTACCATCATAATCACCACTTGAACTGTTGCAACACGTATGATCGGCCTTGCTTCACCACCAATGCTACTCTCATCACCGACATCACCTCACAAATATTTATCTTGCAAATCACGACCAGCAGAACGACCAGGGGTGTCTAGTATCACATCCCCTTTATTCCTGACGCCACCATTATCTCTCCACCACCACCACCACCACCATCATTGCAGTTACTAGTACTACGATTACCATTGTACCTTTATACTGTCCTCACTGTTCCATTTTTGTCTCGTCATTCTCTTGCTTTTATTCCTGTTACCATTATATTATTTCACCACTACTACTACTACTACTACTACTACTACTACTACTACTTCTACGTATATTAGTAAACACCCTCTCTTCCTTTATTTTTATAATTTTCTCACTCAGTCCACCATCACCACCACCTCCATCACTACCACCACTAATACAACACTCACTACTCGAACTCCATCTTACTGTTCCTCCTCCTACTCCTCTTCCTTTACTTCTCTCACCACTACCACCAACATTACAGGAACTACCACTACAAACTCTCACTAAATCAAAAACTCCTTCACCCCCATCACCACTACCAACCACTAAAGTAGATACACTTCTCACATTACACTCTCTGACTCTAAACTCCTCCTTTCCTCTAGTAGTAAAATAAACCAGTTAATCTTTTTTCTCTCAAGTCTGCCGGTAGCGAGAAAGAGAGAGAGAGAGAGAAGGATGAGGGAAACCTATCATAGCTACTCCGTTCGAAGCCAATCCTAGCCCCTCCCTCGCCCTAGCCTTCAAAGACCTAACGTAAGCCTATCCCCACTTGCCATACATAGCCTCAAAGGTACCCCGTGAAGTCCAAATCCCACCGCCTCTGCTCCCGAAGCTTAACATTCACCTCTTTCCGTCCAGCGATGAAGCTTTTTCGTTCAAATGCTTCCTCCGTTGGCTTGAAGAACATTCCGCGCTTGAGGTAGATTGAAGGAAGTGTGTAGGCTTAAGGGAGAGATGTGCAGTGTGGAGGAACGTAACGCTGGTGAAGAATGTTGGGGTTTGCAAATGTAGTTCAACACGAAGACAGGTAAACGAAGATAGATAAACGAGGATAGATAAACGAAAGAACAAGTGAGTTATATGACAGGTAAACTATAGAACAGGTGAACACAAGGACAGGTAAAACACGAGGACAGGTAAACGTGAGGACAAGTAAACATAAGAACTGGAAAAAAGAAGGACAAGTAAAAGTAAAAAAAACAAAAACTCGAACATATTAACAAGAGAACATACGTATACAAAGTCACATAAAACAAAGAGCAAAGGGAAAATAAGCCAAAACGTAGAGATGGATATGATAAAAAAAAAAAAAAAGGAAGATAACAAAGGAAATATGCAGAATAATGTATAAAAAAGTGTGTGGAAAGGGTAAATGAAATGCAGGTGCGTGTTCAATGATGAAAAGGGCAGGTGTGTGGAAGGTGAGGTGCGATAAAGGTGTAGAATGAAGTAATAACGCGATGAATAATACATAAAAGCAAAGGGTGTACAAAATGGGGCTGAAAAAAAGGTATGAAGGAGCATAGGTATATTGACAGACGAAGCAAGGGTGTGGGGAGATGTACAGATGTTAAAAAGATACAGGTGTGTGTTGAATGACGGGAGAAAGGTGAAGGGCGAGGAGATTAAGGCATGGAAAGGCGTGAAGAAAAAAAGTTGTACATGTTTGTTGAGTGATATGGCCAGACTGCGGCTCGCTGTGGTGGAAGTCAGTTGAGTGCACGCGTTGATGTATCAGTCATGTGTGTGTGTGTGTGTGTGTGTGTGTGTGTGTGTGTGTGTGTGTGTGTGTGTGTGTGTGTGTGTGTGTGTGTGTGTGTGGCGTTACTGAAGAGAGCGGGAAAAAGTTTGTTTATACGTAGACAATAAATTACAAGTAAATTGTCACGTTTCACTGATACTGGCATGTGCTACTGCTCTCTCTCTCTCTCTCTCTCTCTCTCTCTCTCTCTCTCTCTCTCTCTCTGACATTACCCTGAATAAATGGAAAAAAAAGCACACACACATCTGATAGCGTCGGAAATAATCAGAAACGTGCAAAATTAGTTGAGTTTAGCAGCAATACCCTACCGAGTTGCGCCTCTCTGTTGTCCTAATGGCACAAACTCGGCCAAACTGCCGACACCTCCACGCTAACCAGTGACCTGATGGTGGTGGTGATGGTGCTGCAGACTGTCATAGTGGAATTGCTGATGATGATGTTAATAGTGACGGTAATGGTGATACAATGCTGATGATGGTGTGACAAGCGCTGTGTTACTTGTTTTGGTGATGTTGCAGTGGTGATGGTGTGATTAATGTGTTGCCGGAAAGTGCTAATGTGTAATAATGTGGTGTGAATGGTTGTAATGCTGTGATGTGTGTAAAATTGAGTGATGCATCAATGTGTGTGTGTGTGTGTGTGTGTGTGTGTGTGTGTGTGTGTGTGTGTGTGTAGTGATGTGTGGTTTCATAATTCTGTCTCTCTCTCTCTCTCTCTCTCTCTCTCTCTCTCTCTCTCTCTCTCTCTCTCTTATTTCTTTCCGCTTTCATATCCTTTTATTCCTATTACCACCACCACCACTACTACCACCATCACCACCACCACCACCACCACTACTACTACTACTACTACTACTACTACTACAACTACCACTACTATACTACTATACTACTACTACTACTACTACAACTACTACTACTACTACTTTTTGATGCTGTACTTTTTTTCATTCCTTGGTGCATTTACTTACACCCCATACACACACACACACACACACACACACACACACACACACACACACACACACACACACACACACACGGATCTGTTCTTAAGGGAGGGGTCGAAGTAGCGAAGAGGCAGCAGCACCCTAGCGGCGTCTTGATAAATTGAATTACGGAAGGTCTTCATGGAAACTTTGGGAGGTGGCGTGAGGATCCTGTTACTGTGTGTGTGTGTGTGTGTGTGTGTGTGTGTGTGTGTGTGTGTGTGTGTGTGTGTGTGTGTGTGTGTGTGTGTGTGTGTGTCCTAGACATGTACCTATGAACACAAAGAAAGACAAAATACATTAAATAGTGCTGGTATTAAGTGGTATAGCAGTGGCAGGACTAGGAGGAGGAGGAGGAGGAGGAGGAGGAGGAGGAGGAGGAGGAGGAGGAGAAGGAGAATAAGAAGGAGGAGATGAAGGAGAAAGAGAAGGAGGTAGAGGAAGAGACAGGAAAAATATGTAGTTTTTTTACATGACAAGAGAGAGAGAGAGAGAGAGAGAGAGAGAGAGAGAGAGAGAGAGAGAGAAGAGGGACAAGACCATGCAAACTTCATTAAACTTTTAAACTGCTGATGAAAGTTATTACTGAAACATACACTGACCGGGAGTCTATAAATTTTCACACGTCACTTTTTCTTTCGTTAGTTAGTAGAAAATGACGATCAAATTTGAATAGACAAGTACATAATAACACAGGGGAATAAACATTACTTCTATCGACATGTGTTTATTTCGCGAACTAATGAATGAAAGGTTATCATTACTGCTATTACGAGATGAATTTAAATGGCTAACTATTGATTTGCCTTTACATATTGAAAGGATGTATTTGTGCTTTTAATTTGGCACCTGGATGTAAATATACGGTGGGCCATAAATCGTGTGTGTGTGTGTGTGTGTGTGTGTGTGTGTGTGTGTGTGTGTGTGTGTGTGCGTGTTTGCAAGTCATTACGAGTCATTGCAGTTAAAATGTATAATTAGATCAACTAGATAACACTTCATCTATCAAACGTTTTAATCTCTCTCTCTCTCTCTCTCTCTCTCTCTCTCTCTCTCTCTCTCTCTCTCTCTCTCTCTCTGCCATGACCACCCATACTGATATAAATCCTCTACATTTTTTTTTGTAACATTTATCCTCAATTTCATCAACAAATGAATTAATGTTACACTCGCATGCTCATCCACTTCACCACTGCCTCCATCAACACACCACCTGTCCCTGCTCCTGATCACCATCCACATTATAGTGACAATTTTTCTTAGCTATCTTAAATGTATCTCCATTTAAATCCTAGCCATTTACAACTTTTCACTCTCCATTTTCTAGTAATTTCATCTACCTCGTCCACCTTACTACTGACCCATTTAAACTCATTCATAGCCTTTCATTATTCACTATCTATTAAGTATGTTCACCAAACCACTGTTCCCTTTAAAACCCAGTGATTTATAACATTTCATTATTCAGTACGTATTTATCTTGTTCACCTGACTACTGTGCCATTTAAAACCTAGTGATTCATAACATTTCATTATTCAGCAAGTATTAATTCTGTTCACCCTACAACAGTCCCCATTTCAACCCCGATGATTCATAACCTTTCATTATTCACTAGATAATTCTCTTTACCTCACCACTGTCCCCATTTGAACCCCGGCCATTCATTACGTGTAGCTATCCATCTTGTATGCACTCATTCAGCCCGCCTGTGGACTCTGCGGCAGTCGTGGTAGGGCAGCAGGACACAGGGTAGATACTATTATGTCCTGCATGGCAAATTAAACGAGAACACGCAGGTTATTATGTCTGTCTTGTAGGATGATAGTAAGATCCGATACAGGAATAAGGCAACATTAGGAAGCCCTTATATTACATGAAATTATATGAAGTCAACTTTTTTTTTTTCCTTTTATCGTTTTTCCCTAACTTTTTTTTCAGTAAGCGGTAAGATGAGTCTTTTTTCACTTTTGTGTATTTTCCCAGGCTCCTTAACACAGTAAGAGAAGCAACACCTGGGAGCTTGTTCCTCGTACTATGAAGGTGTGTTTATCTGTTTACTATTACTACTGAACTACGTGTAGGAAAACCGGATGCAATTGACTGGTCTCTCAAGTCTCGTTGCTTTATTTTGAATTAAGGAGTCTCGTATAATTAACGTGTCGTCCTTGGCAAAACAACTTTCATGAATACCTTACGTCAGCTGCTTGTCTGTTAATGTTATATTTTCTAGGAGGACGAGGACTCAGCAAACTTCTTCCTTCCTCTTTCATAGTTTCCTTGTTCTAAGTCTCGTACATACAAAATCATATACAGTAAGAAGCCATTAAAATCATCAGCCAGCCTATGCCCGCCTCTCCCGCCCGTTCGGAACCAGCATAATATTCCACCCACCACACGCATCACCCAACGCGGTCTATCAGTGAGCACCACCACAACAACACCCACTCGACCCTCAACGCCCCAGCACTCCAACACACACCGGCCCACTTCACTTCACTCCCTCTCTCAAATATTGTCAAAAAAACACCCACTTCTTTTGCCTCCATTATCTCCACCCACATTTAAACACCGTAGTTCGCTCTTTAACACGCCCACACATCCTACTACAGCATCCCCTATCTGGACCCATCCCAACCTGCCCCTCACCACTACCGCAACCTATCTTACGCCCGTATTCAGATATGCCTTTTCTTCTTACTACGACAAATTTGCAAGGCCACAGAGACAACAAGAGGGGTTTTCAAGACGGTTTCTCCATTTAATAAACCAGAAATCTTGCCAATCTATCACAAGAACCATAAAAATATCCTTAAAAACACGAGTATCTTCAACTGGACCCCTTGGAAAGTAGAGATGGTGAAAGCTAGGCGTTTCTGAGTTCGAGCCTTAAACACAAAACAACTCATCACTACTTACCGCGATCCTCACCATTCCAACCACGGCCCGCTTTTCAACACCCCCAGTCAGTAACACCCCTCTACACCACTCCTCACCCCGTCTCCCAAGTACTACACTCCGTCACCCCTACTGTCTGGCCCCCCGTCCCCTCCTCCGCTCCCTCCTACGCTCTACAACCTCGGCAGGAAGCAGTGTGGTCATTAATCGTGAGGTGAGACAGGCTGACACAAAGCACCACACCCAGGCACTCCCCGCTCTGTTTACATCTGGGTCTACTTCCCCTCACCCTCTTCTTTTTCTTCTCCCCTCCCTTCCTTCCTTGCGTTAGTTTCTTCCTTCCCCTCTTCCTTCCCTTCTTCCTGATCTGTTCTGACTTGGCTTTGTTTTATGTATCAGAGTTTTTTTTTTTCTTTTTCGTTGTTGTCTTGATGATTTATAGTGTGGATATATGCAACTCGTGTTAGCTTGTTATGGTATTTTATCATCACTTGCACCTTCCCTTCCCTTCTCTTGTATTTAATTAGTCCTTTATCTCTTTATTCTTTCGTTCTGCTTCGTCTATTCTTCGTTTATTTATCTAATGTTTCTCTCCTTCCATTTTGAGTTTGCTAGTCTCTCTCTCTCTCTCTCTCTCTCTCTCTCTCTCTCTCTCTCTCTCTCTCTCTCTCTCTCTCTCTCTCTCTCTCTGATGACAACCTCTTCCTTATTTTTTTTTCTTTTATTCCTTTGTTCCTCCATCATTTCTCTTCCTTCCCCCTTCCCTGTCGCCTCTCCCCGCCGGCCCATGGTGTGTGCAGTGTCCCCCGTGCCTCGCGTGGCGGACACACTAACATTCGGCCTTGTAACATTACTGGGCGATAATAACAGGGACAGTCATGCTCTAAGATCACGAACGTCGTCAGGAGAAACAGAAAGTCTTCACGCCTTTACACACTGCCTGACTGAATTTTTAGTTTTATCCAATTGTTTATTCATTTACTTTTTTAATCATCAACTCGACGAAAAAAAAGAACAACAGCATAAGAGAAAGGAACGTTTATCATATATGCTTTTCGTTCATTTACGTTAGTTATTCATTAATCTATTTATCTCTTATTTCATTTATTCGACAAGGAAGAAAAGAATAAAGTCAGAGAAAATAATATCAATCTAATTACACAGCGACGGTTTGTATTTATCGTTCACTTCTGTGACATTAATTTATCTTTCTATTGATCTCTCTCATTTACTTGCTACACATATCGGCAGGAACGCAGCTAACAGTGAATCAATGAAGTAAGACTATACTCACTCAACCTTCGCTTTTGCTGTCCTCCGTCTCTTGCTTTGGAACTGAGGGAGCAATGTATCAGACACGTAAGAGACAAAAGATCTGCTGCTGTTTGGTCTTCCTTTCCGTTCCTTAGTGTTTTCTCCAAGAAGTAAGAGTTGCTTGTTATTCATTTGTGTTCCTTTGCGTTACATTTCTTAAGCCTAAAGTTACACTCAAAGTACCTTCGCCTTTACTATCAACATCTCATACCTGATATAGAGTAATCCACGTGGTTTGTCAGTCTTTCAATGGCTAAAAGTATTGCTGTTGGTTGCTCTTCCTTTATGTTCTTTAAATGACCAAGAAGGCTACATTTAAATCATCTTCAATTTTTACCAGCCTTCGTCTCTTTCTGAGATTTATTAGTACAAAGTGTTTATCAGTCTCTCAAGCGCTAAAAGAGAATAATGTTATTTTTTTCTGTGTGTGTGTGTTGATTTAATTTTCCAAGAAATAAGACAATATTTAATTTACCTTCTTCTTTACTGTCTTATGTCTTGCTGTAGATTAAATGTGAATAGTTTATCAAAAGGATTACTATTGTTTATTTTTTCTTTGTATTCCTGAGTGTTCTCATAAGCTCTCCTAAACAAGAAGTAAGACTATATTCAAACTACTTCCTCCTTTGTTATCTCTTGCTGTGGTTTAAATCAATCTCGTCAGGACTGAAAGGACTACTGCTACTTTTTTGTGTGTTTGTGTGTTCCTGATTGCTCTCCTAAACTCTCCTAAACAAGAAGTAAGACTATATTTAAACTACCTTCACCTTTTCTTACCTGTATGTACATTGAATGCGTATAGTTTATCACTGTCGCAAGGGCTAAAAAAGATTACTGTTGTTGTTATTTTTTCTTTGTATTTCTGAGTGCTCTTCTAAACGAGTGAAAGTTAAGTCTGGCATAAGTACGAGCTCTTGGACCTTTTGAGTCACCCCGCCCAGGCATGAGTTACTGGTCCGCTGCAACACAAAGGCCTCACGCAACTCTCATTTCCCTGTGTCTGCTCTTCGTTTGTTTAGTTTCTTCCAAAATAATTCCTCGCCCTGCTCTCTCTCTCCCTCCTGTACCTCGGTCCGTCTTGGCGCCGCTTCCCAGTCTGCTCTCTGTCCACCTCCCGCACACCTATCCTGCTTGAGGTTATGGTGTTTATTCTCAACCTACCCTAACATTACTAAACATTTACGTTCTCGTCCCCAGCTGAAGGTCTTGCTATTCATTATCAAAGTAACATTATTTAATATATAGTGACCTGACATGATGTAATTTAATGGCATCTAACAAAATCTGACGGAAATAGATTATCTAATTTGATTTAATCTTACCAAAAATTAGTTCTTATTATGATATACCTAAGCTAACCTAATGTACAACTTTACATCATTTCGCCCCATGTCACCTAGCCAAACCTAACCAATCTAACTTAACTTAATCTCAACTAAGCTTCCTTAATTCAATTTAACTTAATTTCACCTACTTCATATCTTACCTCACCTAACTTAAGTAACCTAACCTAATATCATCTAACTTTACATCACACTTCACCTAACCTTACTTAACCAACCTAATCTAACCTGACCTCACATCACCTAACGCACCCAGCCTAACACATCCTTAACTCACCTCACAACGTGGCCCCTCACCTGACGTAACCTTAAACCTACCCAACCTACGCCCTCATCTGTCCTTTCCATACTCACACTATCTATTCCTAATGGCGGGAAGTGAATAACGTCATCGTGTGGTGTGGATTACCTTGCCTCTACTGTATATACATGCAGCTCCCTAACAAAGCTACCTTGACTCTGGCGTGGCTTCATTGTTCCTCACACCTGTCATTAGGAGTCGTGCCAAGGATACATGCAGCACCTCCTACAGCCCAAACTATACTGAGTGATGAAGGATCGGTGTTGGTTTTAGTAAGTAGGGAGTCGTGTATTGCACCGAAAATTAAGAACCGTCTTGTTTTGAGAGGAGAAACTGCGTGTTATTATGGCTGTTGTGGCAGAAAGATCCGTGTGTTGTTTTGACAGTAAGAGCTGTATGTGGTTTCAAGAGGAAGAAGAACCGTGTATTATTTTGAGAGCAAAAAGATCCATGTTTTTTTTTATTTATTTATTTATTTTTTTTTTTTTTTTTAAAGGAAGAACAGTGTAATATTTGTGAAAAAGAACCGTGTGATTTTTTGGAAGAAGAACCGAGTGTTGTTTCGAGAGGAAGAAGAATTATGTGTTGTTTTGACAGTGAGAAGAACTGTCTGTTATTTTGACAGTAAGAAGAACCGTGTAGTGTTTTGACAGAAAGAAGAATCGCGTAATGTTTTTAGAGGTAAAAACTGTGTGTTGTGTTAAGAAATAAGAAAGAAACGCTTATTGTTTTAAGAAGATCCGTGTATTATTTTCTAAGTATGAATCGTATTTTCCTTCAGGAGTAAGAAAAATCATGTAATTCCTTGAAAAATAGTTCAGCAACCATGTATCGCATAAAGAACACTGCGTTAGTTTACAGTAAAAATCATACATTGTTTTCTTAAGTAGGGAAAACGTGCTTTAATTAAGAAAGTATAGAACAAACAGCAGCAAGGATGTTGGCCTCTAACTGTGCTACTTGTGAGAAACTACACTACTGACGAAGACGAAGACGAAGAGGCCGAGATGTGACTTCAGGTAAACAGTGACGTAAGGGGACTGTGAGTTACGATGAAGCAAACATTAAGAAGACATGACTTAGTAAAAGGAAGCCATGACTTAAGGGACGACACAACTTAAAAGCAATCATGACTTAAGGAGGACTGCGTCACACTGGGAATCATGACTTACGGGGATCCATAATTTAAAGGGAATATAACTTTAGAGGAACTGTAATTTCACTTAAACTTTGACCTTACTGGAACAATAACTTGAAGCGCTCTATGAATCACACCAATATTACCTCGAGAACTTACCATTTCTTTAGGGATTCGCGGGTTTGTACTGAATTTTGACCCGTGACTTTTAAATAACGACTGACTTAAACAATATAAACAGATGAATAAATGGATGAAAGCTTAAAGACCGACTTCAGAAAACCGCAAGCCAAAATCGGTGACAAATACAGAAATACTTTATTGTATTCGTGACTGACAGAATAGAACGATGATTAAACTGTGACTTAGAAAAAAAAATCAAAAGAAAAAACAAAAAGGAAACATCACGGCGGGAGCAGACAACGTATGAACAAGAATAAAAGAACAGAAAACTGAGAATGGAAAAAAAATACCAAAATGAAAACAGAGAGAGAAAAAAGAAAATATATCTTGTAAATCGGAAAGTCAGAACTGATAGTGATAGCTGAGAAGACGATGATGAAGATGATGATGATGATGATGATGATGATGATGATGATGATGATGATGATAATGATGATGATGATGATGATGATGTCAGCTGGATAGGAATCAGAGGTCATTTCTGGATCACGACCTCGATATTCAAGCCTTCAAAGGGGGAAAAAAAAGAAAGAAAAGAAAGAAAGGAGAACATTTCTTTTCTCTCCTCAGGCGTGTCCACTTAAACGTGTAACCATGAAAACCTCTTGACCGCTTTATCCGTCGTTGTGGGAGAGCTTAAGTGTGTGTGTGTGTGTGTGTGTGTGTGTGTGTGTGTGTGTGTGTGAGAGAGGAATGTTAGGAATGCGTGTAAGCGTTGAAAAGTCGAGGATTGAGTGCTTCATGGAGGAGGAGAAGGAGGAGGAAGAGGAAGAGGAGAAGGAGGAGGAGGAGGAGGAGGAGGAGGAGGAGGAGGAGGAGGAGGAGGAGGAGGAGGAGGAGGAGGAGGAGGAGGAGGAGGAGGAGGAGGAGGAAGAAGAAGAAGAAGAAGAAGAAGAAGAAGAAGAAGAAGAAGAAGAAGAAAAACAAAAATAAAAATAAAATAAAATAACAAAAAAAAGAAGTAAAAGAGGAGAGGCAAAATATTCCTACAATCACGAGTTTCCCAGTCAGTGAATCGCTTAACTGCTCTGAGGCGCTGCATGGTTATCGGGTTGTCTTTACAGGCGGTGTAACTGATTCACACAACACACCACTCAGCGTCTGCGTCGTTGAGTGAAGCGTTGAGCTCAGCCTTCCATTGCATTGCCAAACAAGAGACGAGATGGAGATAGGCGAGTCGCTGTCACAGGAAGGAGATGAAAGAGCGGAGGTTCAGAGACAGATTCAGGAAAGCGAAGCAGTAGTAGTAGATTCAAACGCGAAAGGAAAGCAGTGGTAGCAAATGCAAGCAGGATTCAGTAACAGATTCAAGCAGAGAGAAGCAGTATAGTAGCATATTCAAACGACAAAGTGAAACAGAAGTAGCAGATTTAAGCAGTAAACGGAAACAGTAGCAGCAAATTCAAGCAGGAGAGCAAGACATCAATAGGAGATTTAGTAAAGCAGAAATAACAGATTCAAGCAGAGCGAAGCAGTAGTAGCACATTCAAACGACAAAATGAAACAGAAGTAGCAGATTTAAACAGTAAAGGGAAACTGTGGCAGTAGATTCAAGTAAGAAAGTAAGAGGTCAATAGATTTAGTAAAGCAAAAACTAACATTCAAACAGAGCGAAGTAAGAAAGTAAGAGGTCATTAGATTAAGTAAAGCAAAACTAACATTCAAACAGAGCGAAACAGTAATAGCACATTCAAACGGCAAAGTGAAATAGATGTAGCAGATTTAAACAGTAAAGGGAAACAGTAGCAGCATATTCAAGCAGGAGAGTAAGAGATCAATAGGAGATTTAGCAAAGCAGAAATAACAGATTCAAGAGGAGCGAAGCAGTAGTAGCACAATCAAGCAGTAAAAGGAAATAATGGTAGCAAATTCAAACAGGAGTGAGAGATCAGTAGGAAATTCAAAGTGGGACAGAATTAATAGACTCAAGCAAAGCGAAACAGTAGAAGCAGATTCAAACAATAAAGGAAAACAGTGGTAGGAAATTCAGAAGTAACAGACCAAAAGCAAAGTGGAGCAGGAGTAACAGAATAAAACATAAGGAACAGGAGAAAAGGCAAAAAGAGAGGAGAGAAGCAACAGTAACAGATCCAAGCAGAAAAACGTAGCGGAAACAATTCAAACAGTACAAAACAACAATAATAAAAGACTCGAGGCGCAGATTAGAAGCTCCAAGCAACGAATTAAAACAGTAATAGAAGTGACACGCTCAAGCTGAAGTGGGAGGAAAGAACCATTAAACAAAGGAAAAACACGATGAAGAGAGGGAAAAAAGTGAGGCAGCAGAGTGATGGACCATGAAGGAGAGGAGGGAGGGAAGCAGAGAAGCAGTGGAGCAGGGAAAGAGCAGAAGGGGAGGAAAGATGCAGTAGGGAAGAGGAAAGGTGAGCCACATAGCTGCTGTCACGGAAGCTTTATTAGTCACCAGATGTCTATAGAAACCAGCTGCCTTTCTCCTTTCCTTCCTTCTCCTTCTCCTCCTCCTCTTTATTCCCTTTTCTCTCAATTTCTCCTCTTCATCTCCACACACCCGCTCTCCTTACCTCATCTCTCCTCCACCATTTCCCACTCCATCTTCTCGAGCCTTTCACCACCACCCTCTTTTCTTCCCCTCATCTTCTCTCCCTCGCAATCTCGTCTTACTGCTCTTA
>NC_059278.1:5743075-5758075 GCF_017591435.1 Portunus trituberculatus | reverse complement strand
AGAGAGAGAGAGAGAGAGAGAGAGAGAGAGAGAGAGAGAGAGAGAGAGAGAGAGAGAGAGAGAGAGAATGCTGAGGTAGTAATCGAGAGAGGAGAGTATGGGTTACAAGTACATCATCATCCTTACTCCAAACCCACCTACCTACTCCTTCCCTCCTCCCAGCCCCCAAACAGCCCCCACTCCAACACCCACGCACCACGCCACTCCACAGCACGCCCTAACCGACCCTTCAGTCCACGCCTCCACCAAGACAATAGCTATCATGTCTCTACCTGGTGTTAAGATTGAAAAGAGGAAGGAAGAGAGAGAGAGAGAGAGAGAGAGAGAGAGAGAGAGAGAGAGAGAGAGAGAGAGAGAGAGAGAGAGAGAGAGAGAGAGAGAGAGAGAGAGAGAGAGAGAGAGAGAGAGAGAGAGAGAAGACAGAGAGAAGAGAGAGAGGAAAGACAGAGAGAGAGAGAGAGAGAGAGAGAGAGAGAGAGAGAGAGAGAGAGAGAGAGAGAGAGAGAGAGAGAGAGAGAGAGAGAGAGAGAGAGAGAGAGAGAGAGAGAGAGAGAGAGAGAGAGAGAGAGAGAGAGAGAGAGAGAGAGAGAGAGAGAGAGAGAGAGAGAGAGAGAGAGAGAGAGAGAGAGAGAGAAGGAACGAAGGAGAATGTGTCCAGAGGAGAAAGAAGATAAAATGGTAAGAAAGAGAGAAAGATAGAGAAGAAAAAGAAAAGAAAAGAAGTGTGGGAGTGCATTGGAATTGGAAAGGTCGTGAGAGAGAGAGAGAGAGAGAGAGAGAGAGAGAGAGAGAGAGAGAGAGAGAGAGAGAGAGAGAGAGAGAGAGAGAGAGAGAGAGAGAGAGAGAGAGAGAGAGGAGACGTATCTTATATATGGGGTTCCCTACGGTAGACGAGTGACAGTGCCTAATTGACAAATCTTACTGGCATGAAGATTGAAGAGGAGGAGGAGGAGGAGGAGGAGGAGGAGGAGGAGGAGGAGGAGGAGGAGGAGGAGGAGGAGGAGGAGGAAGGAAGGAAGGAATAAGATGGTACAATTTCTAGCACCACACAAATATACCGTCTTTCCTTTCCTCCTTCCTCTAATTATACCTGCAGATACATTCATGACTTAATTAAGAGCGTTTTTACTTCATCCTGCTCCTTTCTTCTTCTTCTTCTTCTTCTTCTTCTTCTTATTATTATTATTATTATTATTATTATTATTATTATTATTATTATTATTATTATTATTATTATTAGCGTTATGGATCTTCCCGTCTTGAAAATATGAACGATGCGAAATATGAATATGGTAATCATCTCCTTCTCTTCCTGCTTCTTTGTGGCTTCATCTCTCTCTCTCTCTCTCTCTCTCTCTCTCTCTCTCTCTCTCTCTCTCTCTCTCTCTCTCTCTCTCTCTCTCATTCTTCCCTAACATTCCTTTCTATTCCATACCATCCCCTTTTCTCTCCCTCGTCCCTTCGCCCCTTCCACTTCCAAACACTTCCACTTGCTTCCATTATGTTCCCCCTCCGTCGCTCCCTTTTGCTGACACCCTTCTCCCCCTCTCTTTCTTCCCTTCCACTCAATTAACTTCCTCTCTCTCTCTCTCTCTCTCTCTCTCTCTCTCTCTCTCTCTCTCTCTGACATCTCCCTTTATACCTCAGGTCATTTTCACCCTTCCTAATCCCCCCTTTCCCTCCCCACCACTATAATTTCCCCACCATCTTCCTCTTCCCTCTGACACCCAAACAGCGGCCCCAACACCCCCCCCCCCTGTGACACCCTTACCTGTACTGAGTTACCTGCGAGGACGGGAGGGCGAGAAACTAAAGGGGCGAGAGACTAAAGGGGCGAGAGGGGAGCAGGTGAGACGGAGAGACGGGAGGGTGAACGAAGGGAAGGAGAGGAGAGGAGAGGAGAGGAGAGGAGACGAGACGAGAGGAGAGGAGAGGAGAGAAGAGAGAAGAAAGGGAAGCGTACTTTTTTTTCATATCATTGTGTGTGTGTGTGTGTGTGTGTGTGTGCGTGTGCCATGTCTTTGTCTGTCTGTCTGTCTATGTCTGTGTACAAACAAGAGAAGAAACAACTAAACACACATACACACACACACACACACACACACACACACACACACACACACACACACACACACACACACACACACACACACACACACAATAATTTCACCACCAAAAGTTCCTCATGCGCGCCAAAATTTTCATCCTGCTTCACTATCACAGACACAACAACCAACTCAGTTTCGGAAGCTTACAACTGAATCACTGTTACGAAGGTCCAGGGAGAGACAGCTACGGGAAAGTGAGACAGTGGGAGGCGAGGGCAGAGAAAGAAGCGAAGGAAACAGGGACGGGATTGTGATGGGGGAGAACAGGTGTAGGGTGGGCAGAGGGGGGTGGGGAGAGGAGGAAAGGTGACAGCGTGTGATGAAGATGAAGAGGTAAGAGAGGGAAAGTCTGACCAAGAGAGAGAAAACCAGAGAGGTATCGGTGGAGCGTCAAGCTGGAAGATTAATTGAAGAGAGAGAGAGAGAGAGAGAGAGAGAGAGAGAGAGAGAGAGAGAGAGAGAGAGAGAGAGAGAGAGAGAGAGAGAGAGAGAGAGAAATGAAAGCCAGTTTAAACGAAAGATAAGGGAGAATAAAACAAAAAAGAGAAACAAGAGAAGCAAAAGAGGAAGTTAGGAGATAAGAAGGAGAACTAAAAGTAAAGGTAGTGCGAAGAAGGAAAGAAAAAGCAAGAGTAAGAAAGGAAACACAAGACACAAGGGAGACAAAAAGCAAGAAGCGGAGAGAATAGGAAGACAAAACGAGGAAGGAGAATAAAAGGGAACTGAAGGAAAAATATAGAAATGTAAGGGAAGGGAAGGGAAAGGAAGAGAAGGGAAGGGAAGAGAGAGGAAGGGAAAGGAAGAGAAGAGAAGGAAAGGAAAGGGAAGGGAAGGGAAGGGAAGGGAAGGGAAAGGAAGGAAAAGGGAAGAGAAAGGAAGGGAAGGAAAGGAAAGGGAAGGGAAGGGAAGGGAAGGGAAAAGAAGGGAAGGAAGGGAGAGACAGGAGAAGCGGACAGGTGACAGATGACCAAACCCAACACAGCAGACAACACAATCACTTACGCTGCGCCAACACAAGACACGCCATTAAAACGCAACATAAAACAACACATCACGCAACATTACTCTCTCTCTCTCTCTCTCTCTCTCTCTCTCTCTCTCTCTCTCTCTCTCTCTCTCTCGTGCGTCATTAGTGTTTTATTCTATTTCTTTCCTTCTCTCGCAAACGTAAAATTTCTTTCATCACATTCTTATTCACTTTTCCGTCTCGTATTTATGTTCAGTTTTTATTTCGTATATTTTTGGTTTGAGTTCACCAACGCAGAGTGAATGAAAGTGAGCGAAGAGGCGTGAAAATGTGATACCCTTCTCTCTCTCTCTCTCTCTCTCTCTCTCTCTCTCTCTCTCTCTCTCTCTCTCTCTCTCTCTTCCCCCCCTTATTTACCTAATTTATTTATTCATATGACATTTGCTTGAAGTGTTTCGCCACGTCCTTTAAGAAAAAAGATAAAAAAAACTCGTATTATACATAATGTTGTGTTATTGTTTCTTCTATCTTCTATTTTCCTTCAATGTTCATATTCCATTTACAGAAAGACAAACTGAGAGAAACATAAAATTCAATACACATCGCTACCATCAAGTGTTATTAGCTTCCCTGCCTTCCTCTTTCCATCACGTCTCATATTTACAAATTTAAAGGAATATCAACTTCAAAAGAAAAAATAAACACGTACAATTATCGAGTATTATAGCCTTTCCTATCTTCCGTTTTCCTCCAGTTTTCATATCTATCCATCCATGTTTTGCTTTCATTTCTTTGATATTCGCTTGGAGTACATGAAAAGGAAACACAGCTGAGCGAATAACAGTGGAACGTCTTATTGTATTCCTCAATGTTTCGTTTCCCATCATAAACCAGCGTTTGTGTGTTGCTCGGTGTCAACAAAGGTGCGATGAATGCCTCGGGTGGGCGTGGGAAGGGCGTGGGAAGGGCGTGGGAAGGGTGTAGAAGTAGATAAAGGAAAGAGCGCCACAGCCACGCCCTGATGTCACAAGCGAGCAATAAACGAGTGGAAGGAAGCGAGGAGCGGGAAATGGTAATAGTAAGTGAAACATGCAATTGAAACATAAACGGCGACTATTGCATCAAAAGGGATAGAAACGCGACGATCACCGCTGCTAGAAATACACACACACACACACACACACACACACACACACACACACACACACACACACACACACACCCACCCACCCACCCACCCACACACACACACACACACACACACACACACACACACACACACACGTATCAATACAGTTGGTTCACCGAAACCTGCTCGCTTTTCTCCACCACTACCACCATTACCACTACTACTACCACCACCATTACCACACCACTACCGCCACCACCGCCACAAAGCCGTCACCCCACAACATATTGCTCCAAATAAAACCACCAGTTTCGCTGACCTACCACCATTTGTCTGTGATTTTTCCTCTACAACGATGCGATAATTCAATCTCGCAGAAAACCAACCATTCTACTGCTCCGTCTTTTACGTAGAGACTCAAAACACATCGGGTATTTCGTAACTGGTCTGTGATGGTAAAAGTACAGTGTAAATCTGCTTATCGTTACCGGGGAGAAAGAAACAGAAAAAAATGCCTTCCCTTCACCGCTACAAATTGGAAAGAGTGCGCGAGGTTTATCCAAGAATTTAGTCAGTCACTTGAATGGAAGGATGTGCTTTCTTTGTAAAGTTAATCTAAACAGGTAAAAACTACAGCCCGATGATGTTATATAGCAAAAGTCAAGAGTATAATGTTATTCTGATGTCACGAAGAGCATTTGGAAGATGAAACGGAAGATGTGTATGTCCCCAGAATGTATTAAAAGGATATACATAATTCGCGCAAGTTTCAATGTAAGAGGAGACGAATACAGAATTTTAAAAAGACGATAATGTACCTGAATTCTTTGTGAGGCAATTTGTTATATAATACACATTTTGGCATCTAAATAACCTAAACAAATCTGATCAAATTTAACCTCACCTATTCTATCCCATTCTCCTTTAACCTATCCTGACCTAATCCAATTAATTCAAGCTACACGTACCGTAACCTAAACTAATCTAATCAAATATAACCTAACATCATGAAATATAATCTATCGTACCCTGAAACAACACAATTTACAATAGCTTAACCAATTGTACCCTAATCAAACGAAGGCAAACTTGACATAACTTAATCTAACCTAACATCACAAAACCTCAAAGAATAGAAACACAATACCAAGAGTTGAATTATTCCTACCGTTTGCCCATCACCAATTTCACTCACCCAGCACCCATTCCTGCACACACCCTTCACTCAACTCATTCCCAGTCACCCACAAAGCACCCATCACCCACACATGGCATCAGTCACCCCGCTATACCCCACACACCTTCCATATCACAGCCATCATTCTTGCCCAAATAGATTAACAGCACCAGCCCAGTTCAGCCTGTTATATACACCACGAACACTAGTCTCCTATTTCACACACACACACACACACACACACACACACACACACACACACACACACACACACACACACACACACACACTATGAAATGTTCAATATATAAGACTGAGAGAGAGAGAGAGAGAGAGAGAGAGAGAGAGAGAGAGAGAGAGAGAGAGAGAGAGAGAGAGAGAGAGAGAGAGAGAGAGAGAGAGAGAGAGAGAGAGAGAAGGTGTGTGGAGAATGGAATGCGAGGACCAAGCGAGGAAAACGAGAAAAGAGAAAGAGGGAAATTAAAGAAAGGGGAAAAAAACAATGAATACGTGAAAAGGAGTAGGAAGAGATGAGAGAAAGAGAAAAGAGAGAGAGAGAGAGAGAGAGAGAGAGAGAGAGAGAGAGAGAGAGAGAGAGAGAGAGAGAGAGAGAGAGAGAGAGAGAGAGAGAGAGAGAGAGAGAGAGAGAATATAAGTGCGGGAGGAGGCTGGGAATCAGTGAAGAGGATGACTCAGAGTTAAGAAAAGGAGGAGGAGGAGGAGGAGGAGGAGGAGGAGGAGGAGGAGATAAAGAGATAAGAGATGAGTAAGAGCTTTGAAAGGGATACGAACAGCGGGATAAAGAGGAAGAGAGGAGAGAGAGAGAGAGAGAGAGAGAGAGAGAGAGAGAGAGAGAGAGAGAGAGAGAGAGAGAGAGAGAGAGAGAGAGAGAGAGAGAGAGAGAGAGAGAGAGAGAATAAAGGGAAAGTGACTTGAAAAGATGAAGAATTATGAGGGACAGGAAATAAGATGAATGCAGGGCCTATAGAAAATGAAAATATTGAAAAGGATGACAGGGAGAGAGAAGCGAGACAAGAAGGAAAGGTAGAGGCGAGAAGAAGGGGAAAGAAATGGAGGAAAGAGCACAAGAGCCCGGTGAAGTAAAGGCTCCAAGTGATCGCCAGTGTTAGCAATTATTGGAGAAGGAACTCTGACACAGCAAAGTCAATAGTATGAGGCAGCCACGCGGAAGGTGCCGGACAGCTGGTGACTTCAAGACAGGAGCGACTCACGTGTGGAAGGAATATGCACAAATGAATTTACTTCCATATGAACTCCGCTAAAACCTTCAAGATTCCTCTCATAATATCAAGAAGAAAAATACATTTACCTTTCACCAAATTAAATGTGACCCAACAACAATCTTATTACTTAACTTACACCAACAAAAATCTTATTACATTACTTAACTAGTCTTTATCTTACTTCATCCTCACTAAACTAAGCTAACAAAACCTAATCTCACTTTACCTAACCTAATAATGTACCTACGACATACTGTATTCTTGCAGTTCCCCTCATGTTTCTATGCTCAAAAGTAAACTATAATACGAACGAGAAAAATGAATAAACAAAATAGAGCAGGACAGGAAGAACTTGAGGAAATGAACTTTCAAACCAAAAACAACAGAAGCGGAAAAAAATATATATAGTTGTTTACGTGTCAAACAAGAAAAGAACGAAAGGAAAAGAAAAAATAATTGTATTGAATGGGCAAAGGAAGCTTGGAAAAAAATAACCAAACCCTCAAACAAAACAAATAAGAAAAACAACAAAAAAATCGATTACGAAGGAGAGAGAGAAAGAGAGGTTTTAAAAGGCCAAAAGGAGAGTGAAAAAGAAGTCATTTAAGGGGGGAAGAATGAATCGTCTTAAAGGGTCACAGGAAAGTGCAAAGGGGAAACAAAATGGCCTAAGGAAGGTAAGAGCTCGTGGTCTAGTGGGAAGAGGAAAGTGAGGAAAACTCGTGTGACAGTGAAAAGGGGAAAGGTATATAATAAGTTTTGAAGAACGACGGAAGAGGGGAGGAGGATAGGGAACATTGATGGTGCCTAAGGGGACGCTGGATATCAGGTTAGATAGCTGAAGGAGGAGGAAGAGGGGTTAGGGAGGGGAGTTTTGCATGAAGGGAAAGTAATGATATTTGGAGGAGAGGGAGAGGGGAAGAGAAGGAGAGGGCGACGGGGAAAGATTCTGGTATTGGAGGTGTGTGTGTGTGTGTGTGTGTGTGTGTGTGTGTGTGAGTGTGAGAGAGAGAGAGAGAGAGAGAGAGAGAGAGAGAGAGAGAGAGAGAGAGAGAGAGAGAGAGAGAGAGAGAGAGAGAGAGAGAGAGAGAGAGAGAGAGAGAGAGAGAGAGAGAGAGAGAGAGAGAGAGAGGTAATAATGAGGTTGTGGGGAAAATGAGGGCAAACAATGAGGTGTTGGGAGGAAAATAAGGGTTTTAAGGGGAATTTTGACCCTTAAGAAGAAAGTGGGGGGCAAGATTACAGGATGAGGAGAGCTGAGAGGAGTGAATGAGGGTAACTGGCTCAGTGGAATAACAGGGAAAAAGAGGAAGGATGTAGTTATTAGTTAAATGAATTGTGTGATATGGATAAGAGGGGAAAACTGAGGAAAAAAAAGGAAAAATAAAGAGGCCTAATAATTTCTAGTTAGTAATAGAAGATGATGGTTTGTAATTAAGAAAAGGAAAGAGATTAGGTTAGAAATGGCTGTTATAAATTCCAATGCTGAATAAATGAAGGATAGGATGGGAAAGGAAGGGATGGGATGGGAAACAATTGGGTGAGAGGATCTAGCACATCAGTGGAGCAGATGGGCTGTGATTAAGGGAACACGGGAAATGAAGGGAAGAGATGGGGAAAGGCGGTAATGGGTTATAAAGGATGAATAGAGATGATGGGTGGTAATAAGGGGAAGGGAAAGAAAGGGAAGGGAAGGGAAGGGAAGGGAAGAGAAGGGAGGAAAGGATAAAAATCAGAAATCAGTGAAGGAAACTATCGTATATGATAAACAAGATGATTATGTCTCTCTTCCTCTCTCATACAGGGATAAATTCCTATATGTACATGTGTATAAGAGAGAGAGAGAGAGAGAGAGAGAGAGAGAGAGAGAGAGAGAGAGAGAGAGAGAGAGAGAGAGAGAGAGAGAGAGAGAGAGAGAGAGAGAGAGAGAGAGAGAGAGAGAGTTAGCCAAATGACAACCAAAACATACCGATTTGATAGTTTTCTTGTTTACTGTCAGCAGATTGCAAACACAAACACACACACACACACACACACACACACACACACACACACACACACACACACACACACATGCACACACACACACACACACACACACACACACACACACACACACACACACACACACACACACACACACACACACACACACACACACACACACACACACACACACACACACACACACACACACACACACACACACACACACACACACACACACACACACACACACACACACACACACAAGCAACGTCGGTCATTCTACATGCAACAAAGGGCACTGATTGCCTCTGAAACACGGACACGGAAGTTGTCTGAGGAAAACACACACACACACACACACACACACACACACACACACACACACACGTCTATATATACTCTCATTCAAGCTCTGATGCATTCTCTGACGTCCTTCTATCTTCATTTCTGGTCTCTATATTCGTGACTCTATGTAACTCTAAGTAACTCTACCAAACTCTGGCTAAATAACTTTCCATGACTCTTCTATGTCACGTAGGTATTTCCGCATGACTCTAAGTGACTCTAGGTGACTCTAAGTGACTCTAGATGACTCATATTAATTAGGACCGTGGTTGTGACAAGGTGTATCTAACTCCACACCTGAAATTAACACTCTTGAAGGTAATGACATTTGTGATACTTGGATCCATTGCGTGTTTCATGACTATTTTTCAACCTCTCTCTCTCTCTCTCTCTCTCTCTCTCTCTCTCTCTCTCTCTCTCTCTCTCTCTCTCTCTCTCTCTCTCTCTCTCTCTCTCTCTCTCTCTCTCTCTACCTTTGTCGCCTCGTTTGACACCTAAAAGAATTGCTTCATTTTTTCGTGACGTGAACCGAGGGAGAGAAGAAAGAGTGTAAAACGAAGAGGAGAAGGAGCAGGATTAGAGGAGGAGGAGGAGGAGGAGGAGGAGGAGGAGGAGGAGGAGGAGGAGGAGGAGGAGGAGGAGGAGGAGGAGGAGGAGGAGGGATACAGAGACAACGAAGAGAACGCGAAAAAGTTAAAAACATGAAAGAAGAGAGAGAGAGAGAGAGAGAGAGAGAGAGAGAGAGAGAGAGAGAGAGAGAGAGAGAGAGAGAGAGAGAGAGAGAGAAAGTGGAGAAAAGTTTGAGGGATGAAGGAAGATTATTGGAGGAGAAATTTGGTGCGCGGCGACGACAAATGTGAAGGCAAATGACAGTGCAGGAAGTATTGGACGGTATGATGCGATAGGCTGCGAGAGAGAGAGAGAGAGAGAGAGAGAGAGAGAGAGAGAGAGAGAGAGAGAGAGAGAGAGAGAGAGAGAGAGAGAGAGAGAGAGAGAGAGAGAGAGAGAGAGAGAGTCGCAGAGTTTTAGAAGATAACGTGGGGAGTGAAAAGATATGCAAAATGTTACTGTGTGAGAGGAAAGAGGAGAGGAGCGAAAGATGTCGATGTGTTGCCATGAGATGAGGCAGAAATAAGATTCACTACAACGAGGAGAACGAGGAACAGGAAGAGGAGGAGGAGGAGGAGGAGGAGGAGGAAGAGGAGGAGGAGGAGGAGGAGGAGGAGGAGGAGGGGAGGAGGGTGTAAGGTCAGAGGTTACAGGCTTGTTCAGTGCGAGCTTCAATTATTCACTCTTCTCCCGAGCACTGAAGCTTCCCACCTTGCGGCGATTTCCTTCACTCTCCCCCACTCTCCTCTCTCCCCCCTTCCCTCACTCCCCCCTCTTTCTCTCCTCTTCCTCTCACTCCTCTCTCTTCCTCTCACTCTCCTCCCCTTCCTCTTCCCCTCTCATACATCCCCTTATTCACTTTCCCCACTCCACTCCTCGCCTCCTCCTTTTCTTTTTCCCCTCTCCCTCCATCACTCATAGTCTCTCACTGTCCTTGCTCGTTTTTTTCCCGACTTTCCTCCCTCCCCTCCCTCTCCTCTCGCCAGTTTCCTTTTTCCAAGCATTGTTCCTCCAAACTCACTTCCGTCACAAGAAATTATTAAAAGATCCGTTGTATTTCCCCTCGAAAATCCATTGCAGCGCGGAGGTCATGAAAGGCAACGAAAATGTGGGCGAAAACACGAGTTCTTCCTCCACACATCGAAAGGTTATGACTAAGTTAAATGTGTGTTTTGTGCTCCGTAGAGCTTTGCTAAATGTTAAAGGTCTGTGCGGATGAATACCATGTCACGTACAGGCGAGGTGGTCATTTATTCATTAGCTTTTTTAATCATTATTTGTCCGGGTGATTCTTACGTCTATAAGTTAAATGTGAGGTTTATTTTCCGGAGAGAATAGTGAAACTGTAAAGGCAGTGTGAGTGAACCTGTTAGCAATGGAGGTGAGGTGATCTCTTATTTACTTATTCTTTTAACCCTTTATCGGTTTCTATAGGTCGTCCATACACAACCCGTAAATGAAATATGTGTTTCGTTGACCGTAGAGTGTTGTTTAATGTTTGCAAATTTAATGAAACACAGACGGTCATTTATTCATGAGCTTCTTTAACGCTCATCATTTATCATAATTCTTCATTTACGTCCCATAATTTGAGTGTGAGTTTTAAACACTACGGTTATGCCAAATGTTATTAAGAGAGATTCAGTGTCTTATCCCGAGCACTTTTTCAACAATGTCTAGTGGAAGTCAATGGTGATATGAAAGGATGTCTTCATAATTACAGTAACTGTTTGACAAAGTTATACATCATTAGAGAGACAAAAAAACAACCATGGAAGTGTCAAGACCCGAGATACTGCACAGTTTCCTTGGATATTTACTGACACATTATTGAAACATAGAACACTTGGTTGAATTTTTTTATCACTGAAGCTCAACCGACCATCTCTTTCACTTCGACACAAACTCCTGATGAGAACACAAAATCTCTCAATGCCTGGCAAGATATACTCACCCCCTGTGACACAGAGTCGAGATTTATTTACCCTTACTGTGCTGGTTATACATACACTCCCACTGGGGCACTCGGGCACGGCAGCATCCAATTAGCAATGTCCTCCTGTGAGTGTTGTCCAGGTACTCGTGCAGACCAATCCGTGAGGGTGAACTGGTAATTGTGTTAGCGAGACCCCAGTTGGCGTGCCTTACCGAGAAGGGAACCCAGATTACATCGAACTGACATATCGACAATGCTAACCACTTCACTACTGCTATGCCTCTTATTTCGCTGTTGCTGCATCTGTGTACGGCGGTCTCTCTCTCTCTCTCTCTCTCTCTCTCTCTCTCTCTCTCTCTCTCTCTCTCTCTCTCTCTTCTTTTATGGTTTTGTCTTTCATCTTCATTTTCATCGTTTACAGTTGGCGTATATCTCGTAAGTCTTCTTTCTTACCATTTTCGATTTTAATTTTTCCATTTTTTTTTTTTTTTTTTTAGCCTTGCGATCGTTTTTTTCTTTTTACGTTACTTCAAAGGTTCAATTATAATCTTTTCCTCACTTTTTCTATCTCTCTCTTTCTTTCTTTCTTTCACAAGCAGTACTTCCTTTTTCTTTTTCCTTTCAATGTTTGTCGTGCTAATTTTTCCTTTCTTTCCAACGTTTCGTGAATCAAACTTTTTAACACTTTTTACGTTCTTTTCAAAATACTTTTACCACTTTTCCTTTATCCTTCATTTGTTCATAGGTACGTTTTTTGTTATGAATATTCCTGAATTTTCAACTGCTTTTATATTCCTTGTTTAGGATGTTTTTTTCACTCTGAAAAAAAAGCTTTACTTTTCAAGATCTTTTTTCTTCATTCTTTTTAACATTCCTATAGGAACTGGCATTAATTTTTTTTATTAAAAAAAATCCCATTGTTCCTATTACTTCATTTATAACATGTGTAGAAACGTATACCGAATAAAAGATGAGATACCTCAGAATTATTTGTGATTAAGTAAAGATGTTTCAACAGAAGTGAAATGATTAATAATTTCTGCTTTTTCCTTTGTATGGTGGTCTTTGTATAAACAGAATTACAAATGAAAAAGGCTAAATATTTTAACGTCTTAATTACGGCATGTGGGATCATCTTTGACCTTTTCAAACACTATTACACTTCATCCCTCTCCATGCCTCGTTCCTTACTATTCTTCATCCCAACTTATCACAATCTTCTAGTTCAATTTAGATGTTTATTTATATTATGGCTTCTCCTTTCTACGTTCATTACAGACACCTCATGCTTTTAATCTTTCTTACTTAACATCCAAATACTTAAAAATAGAATTATTTCCACTGTGCTTCTTATCATTTAATTTTACACATAATATATTCTACTAACAAGGGTGTCACTTTTTCCTCTCGCTTCTGACACTTGACATATGAAATCTTTCTTCCTGTTTCTACTCGAATCTTTCAATTCAAACCCTTAAAGTAAACACAATTCCCTTCATCCCTCTTCCCCTCGCTCGTAATATGCAATTGTGAGTATTCCTTCGTTTTTTTCTTCATTTCAGACTTTTCACATATTAAACTATTCTTTTCCTTTGTATTTTTTTTATTCGAAAGGTAAAAGTAAACATATCATAAGTTCTATCCTTTTCTTCATTTTATTTTCCTCCACACGTTCGCTATTAACATATGGAAGTTACAGCCTTGCTTCTTCCTTTCACTTTCACTCACACATTAAATTCTGCCATCTACATCCACTATTTTCCCAGTCAGACAAGCTAAAGAGACACACATTGCTTACGTCTTTCTCTCCCTTGTTTATTTATCCAGAGCAGTTGTTAGTTTAATCACCATTATTCTCCCTTCCTTTCAAACTCTTTCAACATTATTTATCTATATTCTTACCTTTTACGTATCTTTTTCATTAATACTGTTAAAATTACATTCCATTCATACATTGTTTCATTTCCTCTAAAGATAGTTAACAGTTGAAAAATTACAGTTCTTTTACGTGTATATGCTTTTCTCCCCAGCATCAGACACCTTACGCATTTCTTTCTGCCTTCTTTACTCAAATATTTTAATTGGACATTGCATTTTTTTCCTCTTATCCCTATTCTAATTTCCTTTGAAACGTCCTCTTCATATATAACAGCTACTCTCACCAATTAACGCTATAACCACATACTATTTCTGTCACCTCTTTTCTTACTTTCATGAAACGTTTAAGTAAGTATCGCATTTCCATACTCCCTCCCTCTAGTTAAATATCCTTCTGAAAGCATTTATTTTTTTCTTTATCCAAATATGAAACGTTAACATTCGCATTTTTCCCCTCCTTATCTACATATCTCCAATAATCCTAACAATCAATAAATAACATCTTTCTATTTTCATCAGACTCCTTACGCATTTCTTTCTTACATTTTTTTTCCATTTTCATTCATTCAACTATATAAATTCAGGATCGCAATAATTTTCTGTCTCCTTTAGCTAAACTTCTTTCTGAGCGTCCTCTGTACATACGGCAGCTACACTCTCTTTCCTCTAAGACACTCACAGGAGCGCCAGGAGAGATGAACCTTGCTTTACCTGACCGTTCTTACCTTTCCCCTTCCATGACACCGTCCTTCCCTCCTACAGGTTTCCGTGGCAGGATTCACGCGGGTAATGGCGGAGGCTCTCAAAGTGACACCTGATTAATGTTCTTTTTTTTCCCCCACCTGCCTCACCTTGCTACCCGCCATTACCTCTATTCAGTCCCGTCCTTTCCCCTCCGTCCTCCTTCTCCATCTTAGCTCACATCACCTCTACTCAATCACTTGCCGCCCCTTGCTCTTCTTCTTCCTCCTTCTCCTCCTCCTCTCCTCTTCCTCTTTCTTCTTTATATTTTACTTTTTTTGCTTATATCATTATTATTATTTTTTTTGTTATTATTGTTATTATTATTATTATTATTATTATTATTATTATTATTATTATTATTATTATTATTATTATTATTATTATTATCATTATCATTATTAGTGTTATTGTTATTATTATCAATACCATAACAATCACTATCATTCCTCTGCAACTCTCTATCCTCTTGTTCTTTTTTCGTATTCTTATTCTTATTATTCTTGCTCTTTTCTTCTATCTCCTCCTCCTCTAGATCCTTTTCATCTCATTTCAGTTATTTTCCTATGTCTGTTTGTCTCCTCATTCCCGTAATCCTTTTCTCTGTCTGTCTCTTTAACTATTTTCGCTCATTCTTCGTTTCTCACAAGTAGTAATGCTTTTTGCTTTCTCTTTCTCCTTCCTCTGTTTCTTTCTCTCCTTGCTTCCAAGCTTCCTTCCTCCCTCGGGATGCGCAGAAACACAAATTCACTTCATCTCTTTTCAAAACACCATTCATTCTTTTGTCTTCCTTCTCCTCCTCTTTCTCCTCCTCCTTCTTATCCTCCTCTTCCTCCTCCCAACTGCTACTTCTTTCGTCCTTTTCTCTTCCTTCTAC
>NC_059278.1:5735575-5740575 GCF_017591435.1 Portunus trituberculatus | reverse complement strand
CGATGTTGTCAGAACGATGTGTGAAAAGAAGTGAAATTTCTTAGGCAGACAAACTGAGTTCGGTCTTAGGGAAGCCTGTGGTGGTGCAGAGAGGATTAAGCAACTATGAATATTCTCCGAAGTCCGAAAAAGAAGACGAAAGGTTAAAGGGAAGAGTAAAAAGAAATAGGGAGATGGTGTTAAAGGCGATATTACACAAGCCACGTTTCCATGAGCAAACAACGCTTGTGTGAGCACAGGCCAACTCATATTTCTGGCAGCACGAATTCCTCGAAGAAACCTTTCCCAGAGGAGAAAAATTTAGTTCATGCCTGTTTTCATGCAGGGATATATTTCGGTTGTCCGTTTTTCTGTTGCACAATTCAAATGTAATTAATACTTTTATTAGAACACAATTGAATTCATCACTTCTGCACAAACAAATATTCATAAATTACATGATGATTCAATGTAGAAATGTTTCGCATATATTTTAAAAGACTAGACCTTCGCAGAATTTTACACCTCAATACTTCGTCTTAAGTCAAAGTGATACCCGTGAGCATGAACTTCACCGAGAAATCTTCGTTGACTTAGGAAATGTTGATGGAGGCAGTGTTTGCTGCTGGTTAGGTCCCGTTGTGACGGCGGCTTAGGGATCACGAGTCACACGGGTCTGAGCACCGGGAAGGAGAGAAGTAAGTATATGAGATGAAGTGAGCTGGAGAGACGCGGAGTGGAGGAGGCTGACACGTTGAAGATTATGTGTGACCTTCAATAATGGAGACATGTGAGGCGAACCGCTGTCACTTCAGGCTAGTTCTGGAGGTATATTGAAATGATTTGTGACTGTGTGTGTGTGTGTGTGTGTGTGTGTGTGTGTGTGTGTGTGTGTGTGTGTGTTTCACTGTTTGATCTGCTGCAGTCTCTGACGAGACAGCCAGACGTTACCCTACGGAACGAGCTCAGAGCTCATTATTTCCGATCTTCGGATAGGCCTGAGACCAGGCACACAACACACACCGGGACAACAAGGTCACAACTCCTCGATTTACATCCCCTACCTACTCACTGCTAAGGTGAACAGGGGCTACACGTGAAAGGAGACACACCCAAATATCTCCACCCGGCCAGGGAATCGAACCCCGGTCCTCTGGCTTGTGAAGCCAGCGCTCTAACCACTGAGCTACCGGGTGTGTGTGTGTGTGTGTGTGTGTGTGTGTGCGCGCATTTGTCTGTACATGTGTTTCAGTGTGGCTTTACCAATACGGGGACACGAAAACCACAACAGAGGTGCGGTAGTAGTAATAGTAGTAGTAGTAGTAGTAACAGAACTAACAAAAATATAACAAACCACACCCTTTTTTCCAATTATTTGCTTTCATTTCGATTTTTTCACTCATTTTCTCGCGACTTCCTCCAAATAAAATTTATCCTGAGCGTAATCTTCCCTTCTCTAAAGCTTACTTGGCACACTCACACGCCCCTTATCGCCTCTCTCACCTCACTCCTTCACCTCCTCACTCACTCTCAATTCCTCACTTTCTACTACGTACCTTCTCTCCTCTCCTCCTTCCTCTCTTCACTCTGACACGACACAATTACACTTCTCTTTTATTACAATTTCTCGCACCTAATTTTCCTGTTCTTCTCTTTCCCTTCTAATTTCTTCTTTTTCTTTCTTTCTTCATTTCTACTAACTATCATTCCTACGTCTAATTCTCTCTCTCTCTCTCTCTCTCTCTCTCTCTCTCTCTCTCTCTCTCTCTCTCTCTCTCTCTCTCTCCATACCTTTTTTCCTCATTTTTTTCTCTCCTTTCCTGACTTTCACCTGCGTTCACTTTTCCTCTTTATTCCAATCATTCCCTTTCTTTACTTCTCTCTCTCTCTCTCTCTCTCTCTCTCTCTCTCTCTCTCTCTCTCTCTTGCTGGCTTATCTCCCTCCCATCCTTCAGTATCTCATGCGAGCCTTTTCTCATTAACTTCCTGGATTCCTGTACCTACTAATGGCCAATGCAGGTGAATTAATCAGGTACACTCATAGTCATTAGTCGAGGAGTTACGTGCTGCAATCTCTTCAACTGTATTTTTATTCACTTATATTTCTTTAAGGTCCTTGATATTTGAAGTTTGTATGTGTTGGTAGACCAGGCACGGATTTCTCTTACTTTGGGTTCCTCTGGCTGGGTCTAGTGGAGGAGTGTGGTGTTTTGCAAGGTGTGTTCGTAAATCTATTGGTAGTGTAAGGGGCATCCAGTGTTCAGTTATCAGAGTACGGTGAGTTTATTGTTGTGATAGTTAGCGTCCTCAAGTGACGTTTTTTTTTTTTTTAAGATTGCTTTTATGATTCTGCAGCGCTACGCAAGGCTCTCTCTCTCTCTCTCTCTCTCTCTCTCTCTCTCTCTCTCTCTCTCTCTCTCTCTCTCTCTCTCTCTCTCTCTCTCTCTCTCTCTCTCGTTTTCATTAATTTTCACGCCAAGCTGGTTTTACTCGCACAGAAAATAAAAAAAAGGTTTTAGAGCCTTTTAAAAACATTACTAAATGGATAAAATCTCATTATTCCTACTGAGCGTAAAATTCTAGTGAAGAAACGAACAGAAATAACGCCTGGGACATTTTTTTTTCGGTTTTGCTTCATTTTATTGCGATGAAATGATAGAAAAAAAGCGACTGACGAGGGGAAATGAATGAGAGATAATGAGTGCAAATGAATGAGGGATGAGCATGAATAACACAATGGTCACCTGACTTGGAAATGAAGCCCAGTGTGAAGTGCAAGTCGTTAAGTAGTTGGATAGTTTAAGTCGAAAAACCAAAGCAAAAAATATATATAAAAGAATAGTAAAAACAGACGTAAAAAAAAAAAATAAAAGGAAAAATGGTTGAGATGTAAAGCAAAAAGAAGAAATGAATGGAACTAAAAAAAAAATAACTTGAATACAAAAATAAAATTGTAAAAATTAAATAAAGAAGGAAAAAAAGGAGTTGTTAGGAGACTGAAAATACGAAAAATTGGATAATAAAACGAGAAACTTAACATACAGAGAAACTAAGAGAATAAACATTACAAAAACAAAATCAAGCATAGAGGAAAAAAAAAAAAAACAGTCAACCACCAAAACTCAAATGGAAAAATGGAAAAAAAAAAAAAAAATAGAAGAACAAATGAAGCAAAACAAAGACATGCAATATAGAAAGGAAAGAAAAAAAAAAGCAGAAAACAAACGACGAAAGAAATAAAAAAAACAAGACCAGGAATAAAACCAAATAAAGCCGAAAAAAGAAGAAAAAGAAAAGATAAATGCTAGAAAAAGAAGAAAAAATAAACAAACCTACGCAAGAGATAATACAAAAATAAAGACTGGGAAAAAGAAAATGGTTATAAAAAAAAAAGCAAAAGAAAGCAAATGGGAGGAGGAAATTGCTCGATAAAACTCCAGAAAAAAAGAAAAGAGGAAAAAAAAAGAAAACAACACCACAAATAAAATACAAAAAATAAGACAAAACTGAAAAAACAAACAAAAAGCCACAAAAAAGACACAAAAACAAGATAACAAACACAAAATCTGAAAAAAAAACAATAAATAGAAAAGAGGAAAAAATTAACCAAGGAAATAAGAAAAAACTAATGAAAGGACTTAAAAAATACGTAATGCACAAAATAATAAGGAAAGGAAAAGAAATGAAGCAAAAAGGTAAACAATATCATCACATATAAAGGAAAAAATAAATAAAATCAAGGTAAAGACAAGAAGGAGAAATAGACAAGAAAATAAATGACATTAAAAAAAAAAACAAATATTTACAAACATCGAAAAATCAAACAGAAAGAAGAGAAAAAGAGAAAGCAAATGATAAAAATGTAAATAAGAAAAGATAGAAACGAAAACCATAATACACCAAAGACCAACAAAAAAAGAAGATATAAAAAAACCAGACCAAATAAAAAGAAGCAAAAAATGAAAAATATAAAAAAAACAGCAAAAAAAACAAGAAAAACACAAGCAAGGAGAAAACGAAAGAGGAAAAGAACAAGGAAGGGAAAACAGAAAACGTGAAACACTCTGTTGCTATAAAAACAAACCAAATTGGGAAAAAAACACAAGCAAAAGAAATAAGAAATGAAAAATAAGAAGCAAAAAAAAAAAAAAAAAGACCTGAAGAAAACGGAGGAAGAAACAACAATAAGGTATGGGAGGCGGTGAAGCAGTGGATAAGGTGGTAAGCGTGGGATCGGGCAGACGTCCACGAGTAGGTTCGAATCCCACCAAGTACGGCCTTGATACTTTGCCATTTTTCGAGTGGTTTAAAGTTACCTACATGTCACCATAATACCCAGGCTCTAGGTGGTTACAGCGAAGATGCGCCTGGGTTGTGATATGGGCCCTAATATGAGTGCCACTGTATATAAAATTGCCTGCGCCAGTCATGGGTAGAAGATTAACAGCGCTTTCAAAACTCTTCAAGTTACTTACAGGCGCTATAGGCCAGGACATGAAAAAATAAAATAAAAGGAAAACTGAAAACTTAAAAACACTCCCTAGCTATAAAAATAAAAAACAAACAAAAAAAAACGAAGAAAATGGAGGAAGAAAAAACAACGTAGGGGAAACAGAAAACGTGAAACACTCTCTAGCTATTTTTTTTTTCCCGCGCACCAAAACAAATGGCAGTGAGGACCGGGAGGACGGGAAATAAAAGGCTGAAAAGTCCACACACTAGTCCTTGCTTCCTGAATCCCAAAATAAACCAAGAAAAAAGGACGCGGAAGAATGAAAAAAAAAAAAGACAAGGAAAAGCCAAACGCGTAAGCAGTTTAGATTTTGCGGGAAGTGAAGACAGACAGACGCAAAGATCGTGAGTCCCCAAGATAAGTATTTCCGCCTATCAAAACTTGGACACCACGAAGACCTTGAGAGAGAGAGAGAGAGAGAGAGAGAGAGAGAGAGAGAAGATTTGGGTTTGGGAATTAGAGCCAAACGACCCAAGGAAAGCAGTCTCTCTCTCTCTCTCTCTCTCTC
>NC_059278.1:5725575-5733075 GCF_017591435.1 Portunus trituberculatus | reverse complement strand
CTCCATACATGCCCTGCCTCTCCCCTGCCATGGTCTGCCTCACCACTGATATGTCCTGCCTCACCCATGATATGCCCTGCCTCATCCCCTGATATGCCCTGCCTCACCCCTGATATGCCCTGCCTCACCCCCACCATGCTTTGATCTCTACGACACTGCCTTCCCTGTCTCTCCCTCATATTACATAGAGGTGTTTAATTATTCAAGGGATTTGATCACTTTAATGCACATTCTTTCATGCTCGATCGATCAAGTATAACAGGATGGAATAAGTTTTAATTTCAAGATGGTTCGTTAAAAAAAAAAAATTATCTGCAGAGGAAGGTAAAATTTTTGTTCATTTTCGTCGTTAATGTTGTGGAA
This sequence comes from Portunus trituberculatus, assembly GCF_017591435.1. NCBI lineage: Eukaryota > Metazoa > Arthropoda > Malacostraca > Decapoda > Portunidae > Portunus > Portunus trituberculatus. The sequence continues at coordinate 5,732,712 of NC_059278.1, read as the reverse complement.
GTTTATACGTTTCATTCTCATCAACATTATTGTTATAATTATTTTTTCGTTTTTAAGTACTGAGGAAAGTGGTCTAGAAAATGTAAGTAAAAATGTATGTATTGGATGTTTATACGTTTCATTCTCACCAACATTTTTATTATTATTTTTTTTAAGTATTAAGGAAAGTGCTCTAGAAAATGTAAGTAAAAATGTATGTAAAAGAAAGAGCAAATTTAACGCCATTCTTAACCAAATGATATAAAAAAAAAAATCATAAAAGATAATAATAATACTAAGTTTGTTTGTTGTGTTACTTTAATTCCTCATTCTATTTACCGCATTTTACTTCATTTAGCTACTTCAGGTCATATTATTTACATTTCGTTCATTTCTGTTTCATCGATTCTCATTTCATTTCTCGACCATATCAAACAATCAAACACTAACTCGTAATTAAAGACGTGACAATGCATTACGGTGGCAGTCTTCACTTTGTATATTTAAATGCTACCACAAATATCCGCCCTAGAAAGCTGCCTCCGATGGTCCAACACTGACTATTTATTTTTTTCCAGTGTGGTTCGGTGTTCAGTTTCTTTCCTCAACAAAAAATACATCCATTGAATTTTTCGATACTGCAGTACGAATATTTCCTCCTCCCCTGACAGCCTGAGCGGAGGGAGCCGTGGGTGGGGAGGAGCCTTCCCCTTTATTCTCTTACGTCACTCAATTTTAGATAGGGCGGCTTATAACAAATAGCCTCGTCTGGTCCTTACACGTGTTACTGCTTGTTCTTCTTGTGTGTGCGTGTGTGTTCCTTTACTCTATTCAAGCTATTTCATGTTTACTATTCCTTCAGTTCCCCTCTCTCTCTCTCTCTCTCTCTCTCTCTCTCTCTCTCTCTCTCTCTCTCTCAAGGCTACTATAGTCTTCCCTCTTGTACCAAAGACATACCCTGTCCCTTTAATCTTCCCGCTTGCCGTCAGATCCTTCTGTCTTCTCTTCAAGCCAATTTCCTTCCTTCAACCTCCCCCATCAGCCACCCACAATACGCCGCCTTCCCAAAATATTGATGTTTGTATTCCTTCCATACCTTTCTGCCCTACACTAGACACCCACGTTCTTTTTCTAGTGTCTCTGTGTGTGTGTGTGTGTGTGTGTGTGTGTGTGTGTGTGTGTGTGTGTGTGTGTGTGTGTGTGTGTGTGTGTGTGTGTGTGTGTGTGTGTGTGTGTGTGTGTGTGTGTGTGTATTTTTTCCTCTCGCTCACATACAAGTCAGTCTTTTTCTTCCATCCCATCTCCCTACCACTACATAGCCACCGCCACCCACCTATGACAATACCACACCTTTCATTGCCAGTTTCTTTCTCTCTCTCTCTCTCTCTCTCTCTCTCTCTCTCTCTCTCTCTCTCTGAGTTTTTCCATTTTTCAATCCTCTCCCCTCTCCTCCACTTCACATATTCTCTTTTTTACCTATTTCTACCTCCCCTCACTCCCACTTTTTTCTCTTTCCTTCCCAGTAGTATGATAGATCTCCTTTCTAAAATATATATATATACCGGTGTGGCTCTAAATTCCTTTCCCTTATATATTTCCATCACGACATACTAGAGAGAGAGAGAGAGAGAGAGAGAGAGAGAGAGAGAGAGAGAGAGAGAGAGAGAGAAAAGCATGGATTACGAAATGTGAAAGTAAGGAAGGAGAGATGGAAAAAACTGGAAAGAAAAACACAAAATAACAACATAAGAGAGGTGAAAGAAAGAGAGGGAAAAACAAGTAAGGAAAATGGATGACAAGAGACGAACACACAGACAAACAGACAGACAAACAGACAGACAGACAGAGAGCACGTAATAAGGAGAGGAAGTGAAGAGCAAGGCATGGAAATAAATAAAAAAAATGTACCTTCCTTCATTTTATTTAATTTCCTCTTTCCTCCCCGAGTCTCCCTGTCGGATATTTTTCCTCGTTTCCTTCAATTTATTTCCATCTTCCTCGCCTTCCCTCCCTCCTTCCAATCCAATCCTTCGTTATCTACACTTTCCTCTTCTCTCCAGTGGTGTTCTTGATCACATTTATAATCGAAGAATGCTCTCTCTCTCTCTCTCTCTCTCTCTCTCTCTCTCTCTCTCTCTCAGAAGTGGCAAATACAATAAAGGTAAATGAACGAAAAGGAAGTGAAACAGAGTAAAATGAAATACAACTACACAAAACAAAGCACAGTAAATCCAAATAAGTAAAGGAAAATAAAGTCAAGTAAAGAACACCATAAGCGAAACAAATCGAGGCAAAGCATGAAAGTAAAGTACAGAACAATGGGACAAAAGTAAAGCAAGCAAAAAAAAAAAAAAAGCAAGGTAGTGAAAATAAAGGTAAACCAGACCCAAATTAAAAACATACAATACAAACTCACACGCTTCATTATTAAAAAAAAAAAAAAAAATCAGATTAATGAATTACTTTGAATGAAAAATAAAGATACGCAGTGAACCAAAAATTAACAATAGCTTACCTAATACATTTATAGGAAGCTGAATACACCTCTCTCTCTCTCTCTCTCTCTCTCTCTCTCTCTCTCTCTCTCTCTCTCTGCTTAATAACAAAGGAGAAAGGAGAGCCGGTTAAATTTAGGTCTTCATTCGTCAAACAATTTTCGCCCCTTCAGGAATAAGAGAATAATGCAATACTGGATTATTCCCGCGGCGCACTTCGGTCAGATTATGGTCCGTGTTTTCAAATATTTAAGCGCCTCAGCTCCACTACTTGCAGCTGATGTTAGAGGAATTCGTGAGTCTCCAATAATGTTTGTGCTTAAGCCTTCAATACCATGACGTGTTACTATATTTATTCTGGCTACTGTTTGGTGATTTTATACAACTTCAGAATCTCATATGGGGATTCAAATAGTGAAGACTGTGGTCATTTATCTTCTGACCACCATAAACCCTTCCTATTGTCAATAAAATGGTTCAATGGTGCACAAAACTCAAGGTAAAAAATGTGCCCCAGTACTCAAAAGGGTTAAGTTCCACTACTTGTAAATGGTAATGGAGGAATTTATGAAGGGTTTTGTTGAATATCTAAGAATCTAATTATCAATATTTTAACTGATGATACTGATAATAGAGGAAGTTTATGTGTTTTTACAAATATTCAAGCAGCTAAATTACACTACGTACTTGTAACCATTGATAGCGTTTGTATGAGTCTTGTCAAATATCTGTACACCTCATTACCAATATTTCCAACTTATAATATTGATACTAGAGAAGGTTATAAGAGTTTTCTGAAATATTCAAATATATCTTCTTGTAATTGATAATAGTGAAAGTTATAAGTTTTCTCAAATATTTAATTAAGAAACTAATCTTTCTCACTTTTAACTCATAACACAAGAAGTTATAAGTGTTTTCTCAAATATTAGCCTCTTGAGTACCATGACGCGTTTCCATATTCATTCTGGTTACTATTTGGTGATTCTATACAGCTTCAGAAACCTATGTTGCGTATTAATTTAGTGAAGCCTTTGACCATTAATCTGACCTTCACAGACCATTCCTAGTGTCAATAAAGTGGCCTAATCGTACACAAATTTCAAGGTAAATATGGGTCACAGTACAGAAGTGGTTAAAGACACTAACCTCCATCATTTCTAACTTCCAACTTACAATAGTGGAAGTTATAAGCGATTTTTCTAATATTTAAGACACAAACCTCCATCACTTTTTATTTCTAACTCACAAAAGAAGAAATTATAAGTGTTCTATCAAATATTCAACACACTAACCTCCACCACTTCTAACTTACAATAATTGAAGTTATACGTTTTCTCGAATATTTAAGACGCAAACCTCCACCACTTCCAATTTCTATCTCATAAAAAGAAGCTATAAGAACCTCCTCCAATATTAAAGTCACCAACCACCAACATTTTTAACTAGCGACTGTGAAAGTTACAAGAGCTTTCTCGAAATATTCAAGACAAAAGTTATAAGGAAAAATGTTATAAGGAATTCCATGAGCTTTGCATATTTTCAGTGATCCTTTAATCATTATTCCACATCGTTGGTAGGAAAAAGCAGCTGTGAATAGCCGACAAATCACCTCCGCGGCCTTCGAAATAGACCAGATGAGAGAACAAAGAGTTTCAACGTAAGAGGTTAATATTCTGAATACTCGATATATTTTTCAGTCTTCCACCTCGCAGCATCGTGTGTCGGTAAGGGAAGCCAGTCAGTTCACCTCAGCTCAATGTGGTTCAGTTCAGCGTCCGGGAACAAACGTGACGCTTTCCAACACGCAATAAATCGTACGAGATGGAATTAAACCTTTTGTGTTCCTCGCAGCGCCGCCCACGTGGGAAGCTAATGAAGTGTAGCAGGAAAAGAATAAGTGGTTTAAGTGTTCCGAAAATAAAAGATGAAAAGACGAAGAAGATGATGGATGGTGCGAGTGAGTGAGTGAGAGAGTGAGTGAGTGAGTGGCAGATTTTTACTCGCACATCGATTCGTTTCATGAAGGGGAGTGAAGGTAAACACACACACACACACACACACACACACACACACACACACACACACACACACACACACATACAGATACACACACGTGTTTGAAATTTTTATTTCAAAGCACACAGTGTAATTAAGGCATAAAAAAAAGCAAAAAAAATGAATTCATAAAAAACAACAACTACAGTACAATACATGAAGATTAAACCTACTTATCATACACACTTGTACACACACACACACACACACACACACACACACACACACACACACACACACACACACACACACACACACACACACACACACACACACACACACACACACACACACACACACAGAAAGAGAGAGAGAGAGAGAGAGAGAGAGAGAGAGAGAGAGAGAGAGAGAGAGAGAGAGAGAGAGAGAGAGAGAGAGAGAGAGAGAGAGAGAGAGAGAGAGAGAGAGAGAGAGAGAGAGAGAGAGAGAGAGAGAGAGAGAGAGAGAGAGAGAGAGAAAGGTACACTCAGTCACATATAAGTAAACAGTGCCAAGGTGAGTCCTCCTACCAATCAAGTCTTTAATCTTGTGGGCAATCAGGCGTCGTAACTCCCGCCACGTGTTCCGTTTGGCAAGGATCAATGCGTTCATCACCAGTGTTTACAGCTACAGTCTCTTGAGCGCCGGGACACCTGCTCTGTATTTTGACACTTGGGCCTCTGATTTACGTCAAGAATCTTCCTCTCTCGCTCTCTCTCTCTCTCTCTCTCTCTCTCTCTCTCTCTCTCTCTCTCTCTCTCTCTCAGTGGTTCAATATTTTATGTTCATCCCAATATCAATAAACGATCCTATTACAATTGCGTAGTCAACAGTTTAAAGGTTAAAAACAATAGGATTAAGTCTCTCTCTCTCTCTCTCTCTCTCTCTCTCTCTCTCTCTCTCTCTCTCTCTCTCTCTGACGGCACACACTCCCACACATCATCTCAGTCAAGTACGTATAACTGTTTGCAAGCACATTATTTCAAGTTATCTCTTCCTTCCTGCTCCTCTCCTTCTTCCTCCCTCTCCTTTTCCTAGTGACATTTACATTCCACACATCACACTCACATAGAACACCTGGCGAGACAATTCCCAAGAACACCCTCAGCTTCACCTTCACAAATAAAACTCTCTCTCTCTCTCTCTCTCTCTCTCTCTCTCTCTCTCTCTCTCTCTCTCTCTTCAGACCACACGCAGCGGTTTCACCCATCACTGTCTAACACAACCAACACTGCCATCATTGCGTTCTTTATAACACACTAATGGGCGGGGACAGACTCACTCACTATTCAAGACGACCTCCTAAAACTCTCCTCCAACAAAAGCAACATTTCTTCTTCCCAAATAAACGAAGCTTCCTCCTCTAAGTGCGGGTCTTCAGCCTCTCAATAAATATAAGCCACGTTATCCACAAATATCACGTCTCTTTGAGGATCGCGTTTTTTCCCCTCTCTTATCAAAGAAAACGAGAGGTGATCAGGTATGCTATTCTAGATGGGCTTGAGGCGAAGTGGGTGGCTGCCTGGTGGGTCGTGTGTGGGTCTGTGGATGGGGTTAGTGGGTGGGTGGGTGGGTGTGGGGCTCTAATAGCTTCACTGCCTTGCCTAGATCGAGGGTCGCCCGCCAAATGAGGCCTGGGATGGCCTTATCAGAGGCCAAACCTGTTTTCCTGGATGGCGGCACGTCGTGAGAGGAGTGGCTCGGGAAGGATTGAGCGCTCTGGGGTGGGTAGAGGCGGGTTGGTAAAGTGGATGAGTGGTATGAGTGGAATGATGAGTGTTAAAGTGGATTTCAGTGGATTCGAATTATGAAGGTAATGGATTGGTGTAGATCTGAAGGTTGTGTAAAGTGAAGTAATGGTGTGTGGTGAAGTGCTTTGCTGTGATGTGCTGTTAAGTAATGGTGCGTGGTGAAGGGATTAGATGTTCACCCGGAGTAGATTGATAAGAAGGGAAGCAAACGATGTGTAGTGAAGAGGTTAGAGGTTAGCTGTTGTAAAGTGAGTGATGACGTAAATTAAACTGTATAAATAGCCATAGGCAATGTTGTGAGGCTGAGGTTGTATAGGAAGTCAAGCAAGCAATGGTGCATACTGAAGAAATCGGTGTTACATACAAGAACTGTTGCATGTGTAAGATTGACGTGTTGTTGCAGCTTCCCTTATTATTCTTGTGTAAGACATATTGGTGGATATCAGGTGAGATGTAAGATAAATATACTATAGAAATGAGGAGCCAACATAAATATTCAAGTACATAAATAAGATACAATGCAATAATGAATAAAACTGCAAATGAAGTTCATAAAGCAAATTACAACTATGGCGAGAAGACTAGAGAAAATAAAGTGAGCAATTAAAACAAGTGTTAAATAAACGAAAACTAAAGAGTGAAAAAGAAAAAAAGAATACTTCCACTCCTAGCAAAGCAAATCACACCATACAGATATAATTAATTAGACTCAAGTAATAAATAATAATGAGGTGAACGTCAGAGGAGCAATGATGAGGTTCGAGCGGAGAGTGGAATGAGAGGAGTGTGGAGACGAGTTTGCTATAAGAGGCAAGATGAGTGGACTGCTGGTGGAGAGAAGTGTGTGGTGAGATGAGAGATGAAGGTGGAGGCCG
>NC_059278.1:5715575-5720575 GCF_017591435.1 Portunus trituberculatus | reverse complement strand
GAATTATACACACACACACACACACACACACACACACACACACACACACACACACACACACACACACACTCACACACATACACACACGCACAAAGGGCAGCATATTCCGGTAACAAGGTGGCGAGGCTCTAGTGGTTCCCAGCGCCTCCACAGTCCAGTCCACAGTCCACACCCCGAGACTTGTAGCACTCAAAGAAAAAGTCCACCAAAATACACAACAGAGACAATACGAGTGTGATCCTGACTTTTAAAGCGCTGCCAAATATGTGAGCGGGAAAAATGGTTGGAATTAGAGGGAGTTCTATAGAGTGTGAAGAAGCGAGGCTCAGAGACGCCACAGATTCCCATAGTTATAAAATTGGTGTGAAAAACTCATGCTTCCGTCAAATCGAGCTGCGAGATAAGAATATTGGCCCCTGTGTATTGTTTCCAGCTGGAGGGAGGGGAGTTCTAATGCACGGAAACTCATTCACGAGAAAATAGATCTCAATTCAATGCATAGACATTCCTGCGATGAAAAGAAAAAGATAATTAAGTGTGTGTGTGTGTGTGTGTGTGTGTGTGTGTGTGTGTGTGTGTGTGTGTGTGTGTGTGTGTGTGTAGTGTTGTGAGCAAGGGTGTGTGTTGCAGCATGGGTCACGACGAGGAGGACACGGCGGTAGCCATGAGCGAGGAGGGCGGGAGCCAGGTGGTGGTGGTGTGTGAGGACAAGGCCACCAGCACGGACGACGAGCTGCTCGTCTCACCCGCCCCCGTCGACCGTTCCTACGATGGCCTCGGCCCCGACAACTGTTTCCGCTACATGGCTCACGCGGCGCAGGTGTGGGGCGCCGACCTGGTGGGCATGGAGCGCCCTTACAGCGGCCGTGGGGGTCGCTACCTGCGCCACCAGGAGTCCCTCAGCAGCAACAGCGACGTGTCCCGTCCGCCCCGGCAGGTGAAGCTACGCCGCCAGAGGACGTCCGAGTCGTGTGACAACGAGTGCCTGCGGCGCCCTAAGGCGCGGGAGCTGCGGCGCCAGTGGACCACCGACTCCTCGGACTCCGGCTACGGCTACTCCAAGCGGTGCTCCCGAGAACCCCTGCGGCGACAGGACACAGAAGAGTCAGCGGATTCCACCCGACGACTCATTCGTGACCTGCAGCGACAAGCCACCACCGAATCGTCGTCCTCGCTGAGGCTCACGCGCCAGTCATCCATCCGCAGCGCCTCGGACAACCAGAGCCTCTTCCTCATGCGCCAGTCAACAGTGGACACCTATGATGACATGTCCACCACAGACTTCTCACGGCCTCAATCGTGCACCGCCAGTGCGGTCGGTGCCCTGGTGGATTTCTCCCCGCACTCCTTCACCTCCGACGCCGCCCATCACCACCACTCCGAAGTTCCCGGCCAGACCGTCCTTTCGGAGTACTCGGCTTGTTACAATCCCCAGAAGGTGACCTGTAGCTACAGCTACAACAGCACCAACGCCATCTCGGCAACACTGGCTGCGCCGCTGCTCGCTACCACCTCCTGCTCGCTCATCAACCTCAGTGCCGTGGACCTGGAGGCTGCAGACATCAAGAAGCTGCACCACAACCTCCGCTCCTACCGGCCAGAGCCTCAAAAACCAAAATCAGCCAAGAGGAAGAAGTCTGGTCTGAGTAGGGAAAGCAGTGCTTTGCAGAAGGCGCGGGCGCGCGTGCGGCGGCGTAGGGACGACGAGGAGATGCCTCGCAAGGTGCGGTGGTCTATCATGGCTACGGGACTCATCCTGCTGCTCATGTCAGTCATCCTGGTGGGCGCCACGCTGAAAATGGCGCCGCTAATCGACGAAATGGGTGAGTTATCTCCCTCCAGCATGAAACCCTCATGTCAGTGCTCCCCACCTCTTCCACCCTCGCAACCTCAAGCACACCCCCAGCCTTGCCAGCTGCCCCTGCCCACCTCATCCACACCACGCCCACGTCCCACCACACTTGCGTATGCGTCATTCCCTCTCGTTGCCACGCCACGCTGGAAATGAGGTACACGTGACGCGCTTCTATGAGGTAAAGTGGTAAAAACATAATTACTCTTCGCTTTGTCGCCTCATTCCTGCTTCGTCGCCCCCCCACCACGGCCCCGCCGGCAGGAGCACTGCTTATCAGCGACACGCTCATTCATACAGTGACGGGGCACATTGAGGCCACAATGGAGAATGGAGGGACCTGCCGCGGCGTGTCCTTTGATAAAACTTCATTACTGACATTTTTGCTCCTCTTTTTTCTTTTATCTCTTTTTAGACTCTCGCATTTCTTCTCCACCACTTTCTCTTGTCACTTTTGCTCTTCAGTTATACTTTATTTTCCTTCTCAGACACACTCGTCTTCGATCGTCCTCTAAGTTGCAATCCTCCTCCTCCTCCTCCTCCTCCTTCTCTTAACACACTCTCCATCAATCATTTTCTCTTTTACTCCCCTCTTGCTGCACGTCTTTCTCGCTCGTTCATCTTGCACAACTGTTAATCATTTCACTCGTTGTTCTTCCTTCTCGTTTATCCACCTGCTGCTAATCCCACCAATGCCAGCGTGACGCAACCAATGACCGCCCCATCCATCGCCTCGCCCCATCACTCTTGCTCCCATCAGCGGCCCTTCACCCGAACCAACACATGTACTGCTCTGTTTCTTTTCCTTCCTTCCTTCGCTTCCTCCTTCACTGACCTTCATCTTTCACGCCCCTCTCCCCCTCCCCGTCTCCCAGACTCCCCTCCTCGGTCACAACCCTTCTGGTGTCTTTCCGTGGGATAAGTGTATTGGCAGCCCTCCCGCTCCTTTTACTCTTCTGTCCTCCTCCTCCTCCTCTCCTCCTCCTCCTCCTCCTCCTCCTACTTCTTGTCTCTTTTTTTCTTTCTTAGTCTTACTATTTTTATTCTTATTCTTGTAGTAGTAGTAGTAGTAGTAGTAGTAGTAGTAGTAGTAGTAGTAAATCTCTTTTCTTCTTCCTCCTTATTTTCTTTTTCTCGACATTATTCTCCCCGACCTCCTCTTTTCTCCTGCTCTTCCTCAACATCTTCCTCCTTCTCCTTCTCCTAACCTAAACAAATTTAACCTAACTTAACCCATCTCCTTTGCTTTCCTGTCTTTTCTGCTGTAGTGTCCTGTCTCTATCACTGGAAGTTAGTAAATAGTCTCAACAAACAGCTTAATAAGGACCTCAGGGTCTGTTGCTGTTTGTCTTCCTTTGTATTCCTTTTGTATTCCTCCTCCTCCTCCTCCTCCTCCTCCTCCTCCTCCTCCTCCTCCTCCTCATCATCATCATCATCATCATCATCATCATCATCATCATCATCATCATCAATATCTATTTACACAACGGTAATCTTGCCACTGAAGAAACTCAGATTGCAGACACACTAAATGATTATTCTATTTCAGTCTTTACAAAGGAAAGTATTCACACAGTCCCTGAGCCACCCCCTATATTCCATAACATAACCCCATTAAGTGTCTGCGATTTTCAAGAAGACGAAATAATTAAAGCAATTGATAAAATGAAAACTGACAAAAGTCCCGGCCCAGACTGTATTGCACCACGTGTCTTGAAAGAAGCTAAATTTCAAATATGTAAACCCCTTTCATTGCTATTCACCAAGTCACTTATGTGTGGTAAGGTTCCTAGGGATTGGAAGTTAGCAAACGTAACCCCCATACATAAAAAAGGCGACAAATCACTCCCATGTAACTACAGACCCATCAGCCTCACATCTGTGGTATGCAAATTAATGGAAACTGTAATTCGCAATAACTTAGTCAACTTTCTAGAAGTAAATGATTTAATCAATGACTCACAGCACGGCTTTCGAAACAGACGTTCTTGTCTGACTAATTTACTTGACTTCTTTAATGATGTTTTCACCATGTACGACGAAACAAAGGCAGTAGATGTTGTGTATCTAGATTTTCAAAAGCTTTTGACAAAGTTCCCCATAAGCGGCTACTAGGTAAATTGAAGTCACATGGTGTAGATGGAATACTTCTCAAATGGCTTGAAGACTGGCTTTCTGAGAGAAAACAGCGCGTTGTTTTAAATGGTAAATTTTCAAAATGGCGAGAAGTCTTAAGCGGTGTACCACAGGGATCTGTGCTTGGCCCGGTTCTTTTCCTTATTTATGTTAATGATATCGATGAGGGCCTCACCTGTAAAGTAAGTTTGCTGATGATACTAAAATAATGAATAAAGTAGTCACGTCGGAGGATAAAAGAAAACTACAATCAGATCTCGACCGCTTAGCCACTTGGTCAGACAAGTGGCAGATGAGCTTCAATGTAGATAAATGTAAAGTGTTGCACATTGGTAGCAATAATGATCATACTAATTATTCAATGAACGGTTCCGAGCTTCTTAAGGTTGATGAGGAAAAGACTTAGGCGTCATAATTACTTCAGACCTCAAGTCAAGTAAACACTGCTCGGAAGTAGTCAAAACGGCAAACAAACTGGTTGGGTTTATCGGTAGAACTTTTCAATTTAAATCAGAAGGGGTTATTCTCACATTGTTTAATGCACTCGTCCGACCTCATCTTGAATACTGTGTCCAGTTCTGGTCACCCCACTATAGGAAAGATATAGACAACCTGGAGAGAGTCCAAAGAAGAGTCACCAAATTGATCCCACGACTGCGAAACAAGCCTTACGAGGAGCGCTTGAGGAACTCAACTTGTTCAGTTTAGAGAAGCGGCGTATGCGAGAAGATTTGATTGAACTATTTAAAATGTTCCGGGGCTTTGATAACATAAATGTAAACAACTATCTCACCATTGACAGCTCCAACACCACTAGAAATAATGGCTACAAGATTACAGGTAAACGTTTCAGGTCAGACGAGGCAAAACATTATTTCTTCAAAAGAATTGTAAATGTGTGGAACTCTCTCCCAGCACATGTTGTCCGTAGCAATACGATAGAAACTTTTAAAAAAAGGCTGGACATTCACTTCACATTAACCCCTCAAATGACGTACTTTGCGCCTTAATA
>NC_059278.1:5643075-5710575 GCF_017591435.1 Portunus trituberculatus | reverse complement strand
GGCCAAAATAAATAAATGGATAAATGAAAAAAAATAACGTAAAATATACGGATGATCTCATTAAATTATGTGTAAAGGAAACAATTAAATCAGAGTAAAAAATGTATTATTTCTCTCCGGCATATCGAAAAAATATGAATATATTCTGAATACTTTACAGAACAGAAAAAATAATTACATACGTAAAGTAACTCATGTTGATTATTCATTTATGCAACGGGAAAGAAAATATGAATCACCAACAATAATATATTAAAAAATGCATTTCTCTACTTCTCTCCTTGATACTTTACATTTTTCATCAGAGGAGAGAGAGAGAGAGAGAGAGAGAGAGAGAGAGAGAGAGAGAGAGAGAGAGAGACAGAGAGAGTACATAATAATTAACCCGAGGATATGTGGATGAAGTAACGCTGGATAATTAAAATAACTAGTTAAAATAAAACGATAATAAATACATAAGACCCTCTGCATGAGTGAAAATGAGTGGAAAATGCGAAGAAAATTCCATAAATAAATGCAAATAATGAATAACAATAATGGGAAATACATAGAGCGTAACAGAGCAGAGTTATATGTTAAAGCTTTCCACCTAAACTCTTTCACTGCGACAAGAACCAATCAGCACCACCGGAAGCAACGAGTGAAGTCTTTTAAGCATCTACAAGAAAGATTGAGGTGAAGCGAATACATTTTGCAGTTTGTTCTCAGTTATACGATTGGCACAGGCTGTAGAACAAGTAAAAGTGCCTCAGAGTGATTGGTAATTAGGGAAAGATGTACCAAGTGGCTGTCAAAGGGTTAATAGTCCACGTGACTCGTAAAGGCACGACGCTTCACTGCACGTGGCTGAACACAAGAACAATTACACGAAGCTCTCACGGTGAATTTCAGGCAAGTTAATTTCACTCGCTAAGATTCCTTCCTGAAAATCTCACCAAGTCAATTCCACACACATATACAACATAAAAATAAACAGATTCACCTGCATCTTATCGAACTTAACCAAAAAATTGTTCTTATAACGCTACGAAATTTATACTAACTTACTCAAATGTAACTTAATCTAACCTAAATATAACTGAACCTAACTTAAACTAACCAAGCAACTATTCTTAAAAACCCTTGCTAATTCATACTAAAGTAATCAAATGTAACCTACTTAACCTAACCTAACCTAAGCTAACCCTATTCTACCATAGCCTACCTTAACCTAACCTAACCTACCTTAAAATTACCTAACCTAGTACGGGAAAAATCACTTTAGGGGAAACATTTCGTAAGTAAAATGCTGGCTGGGATGTTAACCTGCCTGGGATTTCACGATACACATAAAATACATACACAACAGCAATACGTGCGAGGCGATACCAATTACATAACTGCACTACAAAGAAACTGACCAGAGGGAAGCTTACAGTATACATAACATAACAAAGCAAGAGGTAAGGCACAATATCAATTACATCACTAGATAAAAAGGTATGATAAACTCATTTCACATTACAAGAGAGAGAGAGAGAGAGAGAGAGAGAGAGAGAGTGTGTGTGTGTGTGTGTGTGTGTGTGTGTGTGTGTGTGTGTGTGTGTGTGTGTGTGTGTGTGTGTGTGTGTGTTATAAAGAAAAAAATAGGCCACAACACTCCTAACAGTTCTTACGATGTGGACTGATCTAGGATTACTATAATAGAAAAAGACAAAAAAACACAAAGCTCTCTCCCCACCCTCCACTCCCTACTGCCACAGACGGGAAGTAATTACCTGCAGTAGCCACCAGTGTTACCTGTATTTTGTGTCTGGCATACTGTTGTTCCCAGTCTCAATAAGGGCTTCGTGCGTTCATTGACGCACCACAGCCACACTGGTGTTACTGACGCTACCTGTACACAACACCTGCCCAAATGATGATTGCATGTGTGTACGTGCGTGCGTGTGCGATTGTGCGTGCGTGTGCGATTGTGCGTGTGAGTGCGTGTGCGTGTGTGTGTGCGTATGTGTGTATGTAGGTGTGTGTGTGTGTGTGCGTGTGTGTGTGTGAAATATTTACTGAATGTTATATATCCTCGTACATTACAAAAAAAAAAAAAAAAAAGTAACAATAATAAATGAACGAGTGCTGTATCTAAACTTTCAAGTCCATCAAACAAATTTGCTTTTTATCTTTTGTGGATGTCATTTTACGGGCAATATACTATTAATCGTGTTTGATGGCGGTACTGCCCAAGGGAGAGAGAGAGAGAGAGAGAGAGAGAGAGAGAGAGAGAGAGAGAGAGAGAGAGAGAGAGAGAGAGAGTTTGTGTCTGTCTGTATGTATGGTGATGGGGCATGGGAGGATGGGAGGGTGAGTTAGGTAACACAATAATGCATAACAAGCCAGAACATGACAGGATGAGGGGGCAACAAACAGCGTGCAGTGTCAGGTTACAGGTGGACAAGGTGTGCGTGGGTGGTGGTCCTGAACTCACCTGCCGGAAAGTATGAACGGGAATGACAGACACGTAAGGGATAGAAACACGAGAAGACTGGACGGATGATAAGGCACAATAGTAGGAAAATAAGGTAGATACAAGCATTTTAACCTGGAAACATTTACGTGAAGGGCAGAAATGGAGAAAAGATAAAGAGATACGAAGGTACTGGAGGGAGGAGAAGGAGGAAGAACAACATTAACCCATTCAGTACCATGCCGCGTTTCCATATTCATTCTTGTTACTAATTTGGCGATTTTATACAGCTTCAGAAACATATGTGGGTGTTAGAATAGTAAAAACTCTGGCCATAATTCTTTTGACTTCCATAGACCCTTCCTAATGCAAATAAAATCATCTAATCATACCTAAAAAATAAAGTAAAAATGCGTCTCGGTATTGAAGGTTAAAAGAATATAACTAACATCTAAACCAGAATTGACTCTTCTTCAGTATTCTTTCTTTTAGGGAAGAGATTTTTTATTCCTGACTTCAATTTTCTCATTTAGTTTTCCTCCACTAAGCATTAGAAGTCAAGAAATAAAGAGAGAACGACAATGAGGGATGACACGGAGACAACGAAGATAGCTGATGTGGAACGAGGGTCTAAGTTGAACAGAGCATGGCAGCGACCGAGAGATAAACAAAACCTATAGATTTCTGGCTGATCATGTTAATGAATTCACCTTCGCACTACATGAACGTTTCAACAGAGCATCAAACCAGAACGACAATAAATAGGATGAGTTTAGGGTCTAGCTAGCACGAACGAGACAGGAATGGAGAGCGAAAATAAAGAGGAAGCAATGAAGATCTATGTGTAAATGTTTTCCTATATTTCGGGAAAAAAAGAATCAAGACAAAAACAAGACTATGATGAAAGTAAAGGAGAGAATAATACAGGGCGAATGAGAGAGAGAGAGAGAGAGAGAGAGAGAGAGAGAGAGAGAGAGAGAGAGAGAGAGAGCAAACACTGGGGATTTCTTGCCGAGTATGCTTTCCACCTCAGCATTAGTCGGACGTCTCTCTCTAGTCAGGAGTACCAAGACACCTCCTGGAACGTAATTGGCTGCCCTGATTGGACCCATTTTCTCAACTTTTTTTCTGGGGCAGCGGCAACTCAACGAACCTACCTTAATTAGTTGTTTGTTGTCCTTCGCCTCTGTCTCCTTTCCACGTAAAGAAAACGGAGGGACGCTAACAAAATAAACGAGGCAAGACAAGGAGGGCCAAACAAAAGGAAAGAGAAGAAAATACAAGACAAAAACAAGAGAAAGGAAAGAAGATTAAAAAAAAAAAAAGGAGGGGAGTAAGGATGCATGGTAAGGACTGCACTAAAAAGGGAACAGATTGATTAGAAAGACATGGACAGTACAGCATATGGGGAAGGAAGCTGTTAAATTGAGGAAACTATTGTTTGTTAGTTAAATTGGCAAAACAAGACGAATAAGGGGATAGACTGATTAGAAAGACATCGACAGTAAAGTGTTAAATTGAGACGTTTCTACATATACTTTCCTCACCCTATTGTTTGTTAGTCTTGGGAATAACAAAGTAAAAGTGGCAAAACAAGGCGGGAATACGAAAAAAGGGAATAGACTGATTAGAAAGACAATGGAGACGTTTCTACATATACTTTCTTTATCCTATTGTTTGTTAGTCTCGGAAATGATGAAATAAAAGTGGCCAAAACAAGGCGGGGAAAAGGAATAGGAAAAAAAGAGGACAGATTGATCAGAAAGAGATTGACAGTACAACACATAGGGAAGTAAGCTGTTAGATTGAGACGATGATATTATAAACTTTCCTTATTCCACAGTTTGATGATTTCGAGAATAACAAAAACGAGGCAAGACAAGGCGGGCCAAACGAAAAGAAGAAAAAGGGGCAGACTAATTAAAAAAAACGTGGACAGTACAACACATAGGGAAGCAAACAGTTAAAGTAAGACGTTTATACACACTCTCCTTGCCCAATAGTTTGTTTGTCCCGGGAATAACAAAATAACGCAGCAAAATAGGACGGAACAAGCAAAGTAAGACAAAACTGACTAGAAAGACAGTACAACACATACCGAAGTAGACAATTATAATTAAGTGAAGCATATGTATAAAACTTCCTGACCCGGTACTTTGAGGGTATGTGGGATCGCTATAAAGGCAGCCATGGTAAACATTCAACCCCTTCAGTACCATGACGCGTTATCATATTCATTCTGCTTACTATTTGGTGATTTTATACAGCTTCAGGAACTTATGTGGAGATTAAAATAGTGAAGACTGTGGCCATTAATCTTCTGACCTCCATAGACCCTTCGTAATGTCAATAAAATGATCTAATCGTACAAAAATCTCAAGTCGAAAATGTATCCCAGTACTGAAGGGATTAAGCGTGGAAATGGCTTACAGTGCTTATTGAAAAGCTTCGACCATTCCTTATCATGAGATGGTGGCGAGCTAACGAGGGAGAGGAAAGAAGTGACCGAATTGTTGAGGAAGAATGAGAGAAGTGGGAAGAAAGAGATGCAGGGAGGAATGCGAGGGAGCAAAAGGAAGGAAATAAAAGAAGGGCGTTGAGGCGAATACCGGAAAAGAGTGTTGCAAGAAGGAATAAGGGAGGAGAGGGAAAAAAATTAGATTAGGGTGCGTTGGGTTGGTCTGGGTTAGGTTAGGTTGGGTTAGGTTAGGTTAGGTTAGGTTAGGTTAGGTTAGGTTAGATTAGGTTGGGTTGGGCTGGGTTACGTTAGGTTAGGTTAGATTTGGTTAGGTTAGGTTAGATTAGATTAGGCAGGGTTAGGTTAGGTTGGGTTAGGTTGGGTTAGATTAGGTTGGGTTAGGCTGGGTTAGGTTTGACTGGTTTAGGAGGGATGAGGGACAGAAACAGAAAGAAAGGGAAAATACGAGAAAGAACAAGGAAGATGAGGGGGAAAAAAAACATCGTAAAGGTGAATGGAAAGTTAAAGAGACAATGAGGCAGTTGCAAGGAGGAATTAGGGAGGAAGGAGGAGAAAAGAGGGTGCTTCACGCAGGAATGAGGGAGGAGGAATAATGGCACAATTTAAAGAGACTGTAGAGAGTTATAACAGTAGAAGTAAAACAGAAAGATTGTGCTACTGGCGGCAGATTGTAGGAGAATAAGACACGAGGAAAAGAAACAAAAAGAAACGAGAGTAAAGTAAAGAAACAAAGGAGAAGCGAAAGAATAGAAATAAAAGCAAAATGGCGTGGAAAGGAAAGGAAAAAGGAAAGGAAAGGAAAGAAAACAAAAGAAGAGAGAAGAGAAAAAATACAGAATAGAAAAGAGAAAAGAAGAGAAAATTAAAATAGAAAAGAGAAGACAAGAAGGAAAGGAAACAGAAAAGAAACAAGAAAGAAAAATTAAACAAACAGAAAATGAGAAAAAAAAGAAAACACGTGAATGAAAAGCAAAGGAGAGCGAAGAAGAGACAAGACAAAAAGAAAAGAAGAGAAAGAATAAAAGAAAAAAGAGGGGGGGGATGGGGACGCCTGGTAAGAACTGCACGAAGGTATAAAAAAAAATGAGGAATAGGAAAATGAGGTGCTTAAGGAGGATATGCGAGGCTGTGGGGAGGAAAGCATAAGGGGAATGAGAGAAGAAAAGGAGAAAGAAGTGTTGGGGCGCTGTCTATCTGTCCGTCTGTCCGTCTGTATGTCTGTCTGTCTGTCTGAGGTTCTGGGAAGTGAGGAGCTGCTACCAAAGAAGAAATAAAAGAAAAAAAGGAAAAAAAAGGACTAAGGAAGAATATAGTCAGTATGAAGTAGGGAGTTGAAGGAGTAATAGAAGGTAGACTAAGGTAAGGGGAGCATGAAAAGGAGTATAAAGGGGAGCGTGAGGGGAGCATAAGGGGAATTACGCCAGTGATTAAAGGGGAAAATTAAGGGTTACGGTGGCCTGGAGAGAGAGAGAGAGAGAGAGAGAGAGAGAGAGAGAGAGAGAGAGAGAGAGAGGAAAGCACTTAAGATCGGAGCAACAGGGGAGGGAAGGGACACAACAGAGCAAGTGAGAGGAGGAGGAGGAGGAGGAGGAGGAGGAGGTCAGGGCACTGGGGAGAGAAATAATCTGGTCTTGGTGTAGGAAAGGGAGAGTGGGATGCGGTAAGAGAGGAAGAGGGGGAAGGAGAGGGGAAGCAGGAGGAAAGGAAGGAGGGGAGGCGGCGCGCGGTGTTGTATCCTCAGTTAATCCTTCTCTGAGTCACTCCCAGAGGTCAGTATACATTACATAGAAGAGTGCAGACTGAGAAGCTCCTCAAGAACACTAACAGAAAACGTGCACACTAAAGAAAATAGGAAGTTTCGATGGGGAACTAATAAAATTACTCTTCTCCTTCCGTCACCTTAGGAGTTTTCGAAAGGTACAAATATTAATAGATGAGTTCCTGGCATTTGTGTCCTTAGTGGTGACTTAGAATTTTTGCTAAACTATCGTTCTAATCATGAAAACACTTGGAAAACGTAATACTTTTTATACTCTATTAATTAATTTCGAGATTTGACACAGAAATGCTTAACCCGTTCAGTACTGGAAGACATTTTTACTATGAGTTTTGAGTATGATTAGACGATTTTATTTGCATTAGGAAGCGTCTATGGAGGTCAGAAGACATGGCCAGTCTTCACTATTTCAATGCCCCACATAAGTTTCTGAAGCTGTTAAAAAATCACCAAATAGTAACCAGAATGGAGGAGGTTAAACGAAAAAAAAAAAAAAAAAAGTCACCCTTTGATAGCCAACATAATAACTCAGCACTGTTTATAATGCATTCACTCATGATAGATATGCACGATAAACTCTCGCACACAATTAATAAGGACGAAGAGCTGGACATTCACGATAACGGTGTGACATAAAATAACGACAATCATTACTCACTTTCTAACCGCCTCTCCTGCGTCCTTCATTCCCGATGCGATGCTCCCGTCTGTAACATAAAATCATAGTACGTAGTAGTAGTAGTAGTAGTAGTAGTAGTAGTAGTAGAGATAGTAATATAGTAATAGTAGTAGTAGAAGTAGCAATATAGTAGTAGTAATTAGTAGTACTTATAAGAGGAGGAGGAGGAGGAGGAGGAGGAGATCAACAACAATAACAAAATCAACAACAACAACAACAAAAACAATAATAACAATACCACCACTAACAACAACAACAACAACACCACCACCACCACCACCAACAACAACAACAACAACAACAACAACAATTATAGTGGTAATATTTACTGTATATGCAATCAGAAGAAAAAAAAAAAGAAAACGTAATTTATAACCACAGTAATCATAAACAAAGAACATGACGGAGGGAAACTAAAAAGACCAGACGCCAGCTGTCAAAAACGAGAGAAAAAAGAACAACAGCTGTAGAAGAAGTAAAGATGTCCCAGATGTATCACGTGAGAGTCAAAACCTTAAGGCAATGTGACGGATTTTTACTTAAGAGGTGGATTTTGTTATCTTTTGTCCGATTCTCATGAAATTTAAGTACCTCATTAAGGGGACTAAGAAATATAAACATGAAGGCATAAGGGAATATATGAAAAGAATTAAATGCTCAGTAGCCCAGTCACAACCAGCACAAAGGGATTCAAGTGACATACCCTTAATAAGTGAACGAATGGCACACAACACGAGTATCCCCTTACATCGTTACCTGCCCTGTACCAATTATCCATTTTTTATTCCAGCCAGCCCAGAGAACAGGGAGAAAGGGAAGACAGGGATGAGAGGGGAGGAAGGAGCAGTAGGAAGGATGGGAGAGGAAGAGAGGGAAGGAAGGTAGGGTGAAGCGATAAAGAGAGGAAAGAAGTAGGAAGGAATGGAAAGACAAGGGTGGGAAAGATATGGGAGAAGAATATAAAGGAAGGAAAGAATAAAATGAGGGAAGGGAGAGAAAGTGAAGGGAGAAATGGATATACAGAAATACGAGAAAGGAAAACAAATGAAGGAAAGGAACGTAAAGAGTAAGAGACAACAAACAAACGAAAGAATGATGGAAGAAAGAGAAAGGGAGAAAATGCTATAGAGAGAAGGAATAGGATAAGGAGAAGAAAGCTAGTGGGAAGATGAGAGAGAAGTACAAGGCGGTGAAGGGAGGGAGGAAGGGAGGAAGGGCACGGCCAAGACGGGGTGGAAGCGACCTCCCCGAAAAGTCTCCCTAGACGATTCACTAATGATGAAAAAAGTTCAGCCTGTCCAGAACCTTCCCTAGATGATGAAAAAACGAGGAGGAGGAGGAGGAGGAGGAGGAGGAGGAGGAGGAGTGGTGGTGGTGGTAGTGAAGGACGAGGAGGAAGGGGAGAATACAAAGGTTATATAAACAGCAACATATCTGAAGGTCCTTACGAAATGTCTGAGAAAAACTACCCTACGCCATCACCACAGGAAGAAGAGAGGAAGAGGAGGAGGACTACAAGATGACAAGAGTAATGGGTCAGGTGGTCTGCAAGGACTATTTCTTTTACCATTATTGTGACGTGATCAGCGGTTAGTCACCGAGGAAGCTTGCCATCACTAAGAAATTCTTTAATCCGATCAATTTTCTTTGTTGTAAAAGTTGTTTTTTCTTCCTAAATGACATATCCCCCAATCAGATGACACATATTATCAAGAGAAAGCGTTCGTTATTCTCACTGGAACAAAGACAACCTGGGATTAGTTTCTAGATACATGTCACGACAGTTTTTAAAGATTTTCAGTATTTGAGTTTCTTTATTTTTATACCATGTGGGCATTTCACTGGACTTTATGGGCTGAAGGGGGTACTTTTTGTGGTACCTCCTATCTCAAAGCCCACCCGCTAGGAAACCATTGCCCCGAGTGAGGAAGCCCAACCTACACTCGCACCGTGGACAGGATTCCAACCCGTGTGCTTGGAGATCCCTCGGACCCCAAAGAGCACATGGTTCCACTGTATCACGGCGGAAGACAACTACGAACATTTCCTAAACGCTAAGAAAAATGCTTCGTTTCATTTGTTTGAAATCGCTTACCTATATGAATCAACTTTTTCTTGTAACATTTGTTTGGTTGAATGTTAAGTAGAGATCAGGACTCATTAGTGAAACTCTTAACAATTTTGTAAAGCACTATCGGATCCCCTTTTGATCTATGCTTTGATAGGGAGAACATATTAATTTTGTATGCGTTCTTCAAAGGGAGAAGGAGAAAGAGGAATAAAATAACAATAATAACAAGACCAGAAGAGGAGGAGGAGGAAAAAGGAAAAAAGAAAATAGCAATAATAATAAGAAGAAGAAGAAGAAGAAGAAGAAGAACAAGAACAAGAACAAGAACAAGAACAAGAAGAAGAAGAAGAAGAAGAAGAAGAAGAAGAAGAAGAAGAAGAAGAAGAAGAAGAAGAAGAAGAAGAAGAAGAAGAAGAAGAAGAAGAAGAAGAAGAAGAAGAAGAAGAAGAAGAAGAAGAAGAAGAAGAAGAAGAAGAAGAAGAAGAAGAAGAAGAAGAAGAAGAAGAAGAAGAAGAAGAAGAAGAAGAAGAAGAAAGAAGAAGAAGAAGAAGAAGAAGAAGAAGAAGAAGAAGAAGAAGAAGAAGAAGATTCACAATCTCCAAACCACATAACGAACTGTCAAGGATAAAAAAAAAATAATATTAAAAGAATCATTTCTATCCTTCACTTCAACAACAACAACAACAACAACACACACACACACACACACACACACACACACACACACACACACACACACACACACACACACACGTTCAAGAGAAATCGACCTAGTGAGAGAGAAGAAAGTTTGTATTAAGTCATCACAATTCAAGACAACGACTTCTTGAGTGTGATGAGTGAGAATTATGATGATGATGATGGTGGCGGTGGCGGTGTTGGCGGCGGTGGTGGTGGTGATAGTGATAGTGGTGGTGGTGGTGGTGGTGGTGGTGGTGGTGGTGGTTAGTAGTGATATTTGCAGTGACCTGTGGTAAGGAAAAGAGAGGAAAGGATTTAGGTAAGGAAGAAAGGAGACAAAGGATAGAAGTTAGGAAAAGGAGGGAAGGGGAGAGAGGAGAGAGAGGAGGGATCTGTAGTGAGTGTGGGTGGGTGTGTGTAGAGAGGGTTAAGCTGGCAACCATCATGTCCCTTCGCCTCTCTTGTCACAGTGTCACACGTAGTTGCAAGAGACTCATAACTATTCTGGGCCTGTTTCCGCGCGCAGCAGTTCGAGACCGTGGCTCCGTTGCGCAAGGGTGGTGTTTTAAACGGCACGTCAGCTGGTGTTGTTGCGAAAGTGCTAAGGTGTGGCGGGATGGTACAGCGTCCGTGTTGCGGTAAGGGAGAGTCGCGTACACTGCTGCTGCTGCTGCTACTGTTGCTCGCCGCAGCTCACAGTGGTTAGAAATACTCCTGCAGACACAAGCTCCGTCACGCTCCCACATCCACTGACACTCACAGCTGAGTTGCTTGCCCGTACACACACAGACACACACACACACACACACACACACACACACACACACACACACACGTGACATCCGGCCGCCAAGGGCTGGGAATATCTCCGGCAGAGTCACCAGCACACCCTCCCTGCTCTGCTTAGCACCCCTGAGTGGCGTCAGTGCCTGGCGTGAACCTGTACACACACTGTAGTGATGCAGAAGCCGCCCGCAGAAAGCTTGTGGTGCTTGTGCTGTGATCCGTGACGGGTGTTGTGTTGTGGTGATCAACCAGCTTGCCTCGTGACGTTCCGTAAATTACAGTCCTTCACCCACTTCTCCCCGATCGCCACCATGGCCAGCACTGCGCCCCCGTCACTGTCCTCTTCCTACCACGAGGATTACTCGCGTAACAGTCCCTTGCGGGCGGGTAGTGGCTCCACCTACTCCTCCTTCTCGTCTCTGGACAGCGTGGGTCTGGGTCTGGGTCGTGTGCCGCACCGCAGCAGCAGCTCCTCGCCCACATGCACACAGCGATATGTCCGCAGATGGACACCTTCCTCCCGTCACACCACCCCGACAGGCTACCTACGAAGCCGACACCTGAGTGTGTCCATGTCCTGGCCATCCACGGACTCTTTGGCCTGGTCCAGCGGCAGCAGCAAACTCGGTACTCCGCTGAGGTCACAATCATCCCGGCGGAGCCACTCCCCACGCCCATTCGTCGAATCTGATGCCATCGATGCCCCGGGCGTGCAACAAGAGGCCTTCACCCGCGCCTTCCTCTACCCGTCATCCCTTCACCGTAATCTTCGCCTTGCTGCCCTGCTGCTGGTGACCGCCCATGTCACCTTCAAGACTGTGGTGCCCTGGCTGCTGTACCCGATACTTGACACTATATCCTTGGAGTGGACGCCCCGCTCGCTCCTCATAGACATCCCGTAACTGAGGATCAGGACCCGCACCGTGACGTGCCTCGTCGGCGCAGGCGGCAAGCTCATTCAGAGAGCGCCGTGAACAATGAAACAAAGCGAGTCACAAGGCGCAGGCTGATAAGTACTGCTTGCTCTTTTCCCCTCCCCTGAACGTCTGAATACATCGACGAGTCATCAAGGGTCGAGCCACGTACGATTAATGACTTTTATGCTGAGAGCAGCTTTTCAGTGCAGCCTGTGTCGAGTGTTTTCCTGCCCTCAGATAGTCTGGGGAGGACACGAATAGAGGGAGGCTGTGAATGGTGTGAGAGCGACGGGACGTCCAATGAACGAAGCGAGTGCTGGAATTAAACGGAGTTACTGAGTCACTTCTAGTCAGCTTTTCCTTGCCGAGTTGTAAGGTTCGTAGGGGAAGTGAAAGTCAAGGACGCAGGGACGCGGGGTTCACAGAGTCCAGTATACGATGTGTGACTCAATAGGAAACAGGACACACACACACACACACAAAGGTTCCTACTAAAGCCAATAACATCACCACGTACAAAAAACAATAAAGTGCGAAAAAAAAAACGCCTGCGTGTCCCTCTCCACACGAGGCGGAAGTGATGGTGCCGACGGAGTTACGAGCCAGGGCATAAGTTATGAGGTGAGCCATGGGCGGGCATGAAGTAAATATATCGGGTGGTGGATCTGTGGTGCTCATCATTCTGGTTGGCACGGCGTTACCTTTTGGCACCGCTGGCACTGCTCCTCTTGCTGGTGCCAAGTGACGTGACACAGCCCAACACTGACTCCCATCAAAATAAACTGCATTCCCGGTTTCTTTTGTTTTGTTCAGTGCATACGTGGCTTATAAGGACAACACTTCACTAGGTTGTTAGTCTGTCAAGATCTTCGTGTGCATGATGCTGATAATGATACTGATAATAAAAATAACGGTTAAATTAGTAATGTAGTATTAGCAGCAGTAAAAATAACCTTAATAAATGTTTGTAGTAGCAGTAGCAGTAGCAGCAGCAGCAATAACAGCAGCACCAGTACTTGTAAATAATAATAATAATAATAATAATAATAATAATAATAATAATAATAATAATAATAATAATAATAATAATAATTAGTAGCAATAATAATATTTTCATCTTCCTACAACTTGACTTCTTTTAAGAGAGAGGTCTCAAAACATTTGTCCCTGAATTTTGGATAACTCCCGTGACTTTTAAGGGAACTGGCAAACCAGGGGGCCTTTTTTTACATAATGTTTTGCCCTTGGCCAGTTGCCCCTCCTGCATAAAAAATAAAAAAATAAAAACAACAACAATAATTATCTTAATAAGTAGCAGTAGTAGTCGCCATCATTGTTATTTTATACGTGTCATGGGTGTAGGTGTGCGTAACACACACACACACACACACACACACACACACACACACACACACACACACACACACACACACACACACACACAGCCTAGGTCCACTACTGACAGCGTGTCTCTCTGCCCACAGTGAGGAAGGAGAACGAGGACATCATGAGGGAGCTACAGGCGGCCTCGGCGGGAATACACAACAACATCACCGCGACGCAAGTTCCATCCACTCAGCCTGACTCCAGCCCTGACCTCGCCTCCACCGGCCTCTCCGACTCATCTTCCAACCCCCCTCACCCCGCCTCCAGCCCCCAACCCTCCAATAGTCCAGACCCCAGCCATTCCTGAAGCCCCGCGCCGCCCGCTCCTCGGCGTCTTGGAACTCCCTGGCTCTTTTCTCGTGGTGAGCAGCGCCTCAAGATGCCTTGGGGTTGCGGCGGGACGGCAGCCTCCTCCTGCCCACCCCAGGGTGTCTCTCGTCACCCTTCCAGGACATGACGGAGACACACTGCTCCTACCGTGACACCCTCACCTTCACCTAGAAGTGTCCGCGTCAAAACGGAACTTCATGTCTATTACGAGGGAAGGGTTTCCCTTTTTTTTTTTTCTCACGGCTGACAGTGGGCGCCCTGACCCCCGCCTGCACCCCGACCTTTGCCTGGCACCATCCGCCTTTCGCCCAGTCCTTGCTCTCACCCCAGGGGGCGCGGAGCTTGGTAGGGATGGACTGGTTTGCACAGGGCATGAGGTCAGGTTGGTGGTGTGGGCTTCGTGTCCGTTCCTGCCTGTGTCCCGCGAGGTGTCCTGCGCGACGCTCGCTGTGTTGCTGTGCTCATCCCCACCGGCAGCCCAGGCTGGCTCCCCAGCACTGCGGCTGAGGTGCGGCGACAGATCTCGTCACGTCAGTGGATGTCTATAATCAAACGTCGTTGTTTTTATATACAGGTGACATGAGTGGCAGTTTATATCTAAGGCAATAATTACCTTAGACAACAGGTGTGGTCCAGGTAGTGAGTGGCCCGTGTTGTTGCTGTTGTTGAGTGTCCATGTTACTGTTCGAAGAGTGTTTAACCAATTTTTTTCTTTTTTTTTATTTGTATAGGTATGTACATCAGAACACCTGGACTCCAGACGCTTTACTGTTTACATCTTGGAAGGTTTATTTTCCACCAGACAGAGTTATTTACAAAACCCTATGTCGTCATTTCATTGTAAATATTGATAAATCTACGTGGTAATGTCTACAAGCTATCTATGAGAGTACTACTTCACCTTGCTGTCAGCTGTTCTTACGCCTCCTAGTAACGCCTGCTGTATTGGAACCTTTTCTCCGGTAGTGCTGTATGTAGTGCTGGCCAGGCGGGGAGAAGTGAGGGAGAATATAGTGAAGGGCAGACTGGGATGTGAAATAAGGCAAGAAAAGTCAGGCGAGATGGAATGAAGGAACGAAAAGGGTAAAAGGGAAAAAAGATAAACGGAGGAAAATAAGGAAGGACGGAAGGAGGAAAAGCTGGGAAGAAATGGAGGAGGGGTGAGATATGAGATGAAACTTTCAGGTTTAAAGACAAAGGGCTGAGGGCGCTTGCAATAAAGGGTGCATTTAACGATTATTATTAATCATACTAATACTGCTAATACCACAAACACTGCTAATACTACTACTACTACTACTACTACTACTACTACTACTACTACTACTACTACTACTACTACTACTACTACTACTACTACTACTATTCCAAAGATTTAGACAAAGAAGCACCCAAATTTTGTAACTCCCTAGAGAGAGAGAGAGAGAGAGAGAGAGAGAGAGAGAGAGAGAGAGAGAGAGAGAGAGAGAGAGAGAGAGAGAGAGAGAGAGAGAGAGAGAGAGAGAGCACAGCCATCGCTTAATGCACCTAAAGGGAGATTATTCTGCGGTGCACGACCACATGGGAGGAGGAGGAGGAGGCGGAGGTTAAAAAAGGGTACAGAGAGAAACGAAGGAATTATTGAAAAGGGGGAGAAGAGAAATGGAGAGAGAGGGAGAGAAAATAAAGGAAAAATTCAGAGAGAGAGAGAGAGGATAGGGCCGAATAAGGAGAACAGGGAGAGGGAGAGAACGGATGAGGAGTGACGGAAACTGGAAAGATAAGAGCAGAGAGAGAGAGAGAGAGAGAGAGAGAGAGAGAGAGAGAGAGAGAGAGAGAGAGAGAGAGAGAGAGAGAGAGAGAGAGAGAGAGAGAGAAAGGATAGGGAGAGAGGAGAATAAAGATTAGACGAAATAGGAGATATCACACTCCTGTAAACATGACGAGAATTTTTAAACGTCAGATGAGAAGAGGAGGAGGAGGAGGAGGAGGAGGAGGAGGAGGAGGAGGAGGAGGAGGAGGAGGAGGAGGAGGAGGAGGAGGAGGAGGAGGATAGAATTGAAGAGATGAGTACATAGAAGATACCAAAAACAAAAGAAACAATCAGTGTAAGGAAAATCAAGTAAAATAAAGAGGGAAGAATAGGAGAAAGAGGCAAAGAATAGATGTAGGGGTAAGAAGAAGAGGAGGATGTGAAGTTGTGAAGGAAGAGGCTGGGGATACTAAGAGGGTGTTAGGTGACGTGTTCCAGAAGCTTAGGTGTTCCTGTTGCTGTTGCTGTCACGATGTCTAGCTGGATACCATAATAAAGTCTTCAAGTCCCTGGTTTCCTATACGCTTACCTATGTCTAGTCTATCTATCCAGCCATCTAAGCGTTCCCACTGTCTATCTTTAGCCTCCTAGCCATTTCGTACTACTACTAATACCGTTATTTTTTTTTTTTTTTCCTTTCTGGCATTGGAAACTCTTTACTCTGTTCACGATCGTCATTTGTTTGTTCCGATCTCCCTCGTCGTGTATATAACAATAATTCGGAGGTGTAGATGTTCGTTCATTTAATGGTGATCATACTTCATACATACATCCAACTTTGAGTACCATAATTATTACCTCTTATTATTATTATTATTATTATTATTATTATTATTATTATTATTATTATTATTACTACTACCATCATTATTATTACTCCATACAAATATCCTGCCTTATTTACTTAAACTATTCACTTAACTCTTCGTTGTCGCATTCAAAATAAAAACGATAATTTACCACATGCTTTCACTACATTACTGCTTTTCATAACTGTCTACATCTTTGGCTGGTCCCCTTTCCCTCGCTCCCAGCTGCGGTGAACTGTGGCTCTGCGCTGTACTGCCTCTTGCTGTAGTGTGACCATTAGCAAGGAGCTCTTCCCTTTTTTACGTGGAGAGAGAGAGAGAGAGAGAGAGAGAGAGAGAGAGAGAGAGAGAGAGAGAGAGAGAGAGAGAGAGAGAGAGAGAGAAAATAGACAAAAAAAAGACAAAAAAAAGACAAACAAACAAACACACACAAACACACAAACACACACACACACACACACACACACACACACACACACACACACACACACACACACACACTGATACAAACACAACTAAAAGCAATGAAACAAACACAAAGACAGAAAGACAGACCAGAAGTGCGTGTTTGCTATCGTGTATCGCAAAAAATGGAGGGAGAGAGAGGGGGAAAGCAGAGGAAGGAGAAGGAAGAAGAGAAGGAGAAGGAGGAGGAGGAGGAGGAGGAGGAGAGTATTAAGACAGAAGAATGGGCTACAGAGAGAGAGAGAGAGAGAGAGAGAGAGAGAGAGAGAGAGAGAGAGAGAGAGAGAGAGAGAGAGAGAGAGAGAGAGAGAATAAGCCGAGAGGAGACGGTCACCAATAAAACAAATGAAAGAGACTGTTTGTTTGCTTTGATCTCCCTCTTGTTAAACACACACACACACACACACACACACACACACACACACACACACACACACACACGTCTTCCCACGGCCAGGTAAGTGACGTGAGGCAGTGCTGGAGACAGGTAGGTAATTAAGCATCTCTCAGGTAAGTTAAGCGTAGATTAATTAGTGTTCCAACAACTTAATGAGCCTCAGCGGTATTTAATTAAACTTAAAGGCTTACAGCACTTACTTTTTCACATTCACCTATCTGGCGCCCGCGCGCGCACGCACGCACGCACGCACGCACGCACACACACACACACACACACACACACACACACACACACACACACACACACACACACACACACACACACACCAATTCAATCATTTTATTGACCACGACAACACAGATATAGGTAAAAACAGGAAAATATATGGTCCAATTAGAATTTACTTTGTAGTTTGGAAATCCATCAAGTATGCAAGTTCAATGAAACTTAAAACTCCAGCATGTTAACATAATTTTAAAAACTGCTCTATAAACACAAAGACGAACCCAAAATTTCTAAAACAAAACTAAATATCTGCCAAAGCAACAATAACACATTAAAACGGGTAGTATGTAAATTCTATCTGAAATATAAATTGTATAAAACCTTAAACTATCTATTTAACATAAAAATCTTAAAAACATTAAACACACACACACACACACACACACACACACACACACACACACACACACACACACACACACACACACACACACACACACACACACACACACTATCACTAGACGCAGCACCTCCAAGCCTTTCATTATCAGCAAAGTAAGCAAGACTACACAGGTGATACATGTACAGGTGAGCACACAGACACAGGTGGAGACAGATGCTTACAAGGTGATACGGAGGACGTTAATCATCTTCATAACCTTATTTTTTTTTTCCAATAGAGGTCACGGGGCACTCTCAGCGGGAAAGGTGAGAGGGAAACTAAGGGTGAGGCAGTATTACATTACCTTACTTCTCAAATACCAGTCTTCCTCATTCTCTTTAAGGAAGATGTACAGTCCTAACACAAAGAAATACAGTACTTCTACTTCACTTCGAGTCTCCTCATATTTGCTAGTCTTCAGCGCAAAATATCCAAAGTAATAGAGGAGTTCTTTATTTATTTATTTTTCATCATATGATCATATCACCTTTTTACAGATCCTCTTGTTGTGACACGAGAATCAAGAAATAAAACACGTGAGAAAGAATAATGTAACAAGAATAAAGAAATGAAGTCTGTATCATGTTAACATTTATCATGAAGAGTGTACACGCACCAAATGCACACGTTTACTAGGACTGGTAGCACATGTCTTCTTTAACGTGCGAGAAATCTGATGACTTCTGGAGGAGGGAAAAACGAAGACAGCAACTAAGCGGATGAGATGTTCCCTGCTATTCACCTCCAGCTTAAGGTCTCAGGTCTTTGAAGGAGCAGCAAGAGGCGAAGACAGCAAAGGATAAGGGTAGCGAGGTGAGGTATTAACGTACTATATATGAATTACTTTGATGTGAAGGTAAGGGAGATTTCTGTATTGATTCCTCCGGTGCCCTCCACGTAAGGGCTTAATACTATGAAGTGTAACGCCCACAGACCACTTCCAGGTGAATCGCATGTGTAAGTCTTGGTGCAGCTGTGGCAGACTTCCAAACACCTACACTATATCCTGCATTATCTTATTCATTTATTTCATTTTATAATTACTTGGGTGTGTAAGAGGGTGGATACCTGTGTATGGGTGCTAAGGGGAAATTGCCCAAAATGACAGGAAATATAAATAAAATAGGGTTTCAATCGGATTACAAGTTTAGTGCCAAGTCTTTCGAAGTGCCTCAAGTTATAGGACAGCGGAAAAAATATAGACAAGCCAAAGAATTTCAGTTTACGAGTAACAACAACAATAACAAAGCCGACAAGGACAAAAGAAGAACCACCACCACCACCACCACCACCACCACAATAGTAACAATAACAACAGCAACAACACATCTTTCATACGTGAACAAATCAGGCGAACGATACTAAAAATATTGTCTATGAGTATACACGACTAAATGAAAGGCTAGTTAATGTAAATGAGGCCACGCAGGGCATGCATAACGTATCCCACAATGAGATGCAGTAATCCAGCACACCATCGCCCACACCATCACGCACACTCCACTCACACACCTACAGCTGATTGGAGCGCCATTACCTCGGGAGTTCGACGCTATAAAGAACAGACCAGCATGTTATGAAGCCAAATGTGTGTAGTTAATTGGGCGTTATATCAGAAGTTAATAACAATTTGACGGTCTACTATGTCTCACTTCATATGTGTTAATGTTGCTCTTTATCAAATCTACGAGGCATAATAATGGCGGCTTTATGCCCGCGCCGTGTGGACTGCCTGCTATTACCCTGACGGGAAAGTGACAGTGTGCAGTTGCTCATTCTTCTTTTATTTGCATCTTCTATAGTTTACTTTATTTGTAATTTCCACGGAGCTGATGCGGTCGATTGGCCTAATTCACCAAGACCCTGATGGCACCAGTGCTTTACCTACAGACGAGGTAGTGTTCAGAGGTGCAGATGATGGTGCAGTGCCATGTGCACCACACCAGGTCACCATTGCATCCACGTTACTTTGTGACTTTACTAACTTCAAGATAGTGCGTTAATATAAAATAATTTCCACGAAACGCTCCCCAAGAAAGAGTTTCATCACTATTTCGCATAAGCCAGAGCCGATGCAGTCACTCTGACTAATACCTGATAAGATTCCTTTGGATTATCAGTACAATGTCGACGGTGATTACGCGACAATTTAAAAAGGATTATACGTTTAGAATTTTAGCTCAAGGGATACATGTCCACGGAAACAATTATCAGATACTATTAAAACTTCAATAAAACTACATATTGCGAACATTTGCTCACACACATTCCTTCATGTCAGCAGAAGGAGGCGAAAAGATTCAGCAGGTGTCTTCCGGTGCTCCTTTGAATCTGCATTGACTCTCCTGCTGACGACTCAACTATTCAATGGAGTCTTAATGATGAGAAACTGGCAATTCATTTAGACAAGGTGTGACACAATGACAGACGGAGTTGGTAGCGAAGGGAACTAAGTATATAAGCAGAGCGCAGCCACTCCGACCTGAGCATCTTCCTTCATTCCTCAGGTAAGATCACTTCTCCTTGTTGTGAGGAGCTAGACAGGCAAGGAGTGATGGTTCACCAACAGCAGTTAATACACGCTTCAATGTACTTGCCCCTGTATAAGAAACTTTCAATTTTTCATACACAAGGAGAGAAAGTTAGGACAAAAAAAAACTAATTTAAAGGAAAATAATTATTCGCTGTCTCTCAAAAAAAATAAAATGAAGATCTAAAAAGAACTAATTTAGGATTGAAAGAGCCTTCAAACTCCTCTCTTATATACATTCAGATTATGGGAAGAAGGAAATACACCTTCAGGCATAGAATTCCCGCAACTATATTCACGTCTCACAGAACATATTAATTTTAGCTCCGTTAAAGTGAATTATGGTTTGGTGCAGTAATTAAGGATTATTGTATTGTCATCAAGATTTGCACGTAACCTCTTCTTCAATTTCGTCTCATTAGTTTCCTTAATCTAATCTTAATGTTACATTCCCTGTTACCTTGTGCCATCACCCACTCCATTACAGTCCCTCAGTACACATAATTCTACTGTCTCTAATTTCTATTCTGTCCGCCTTTCTAATGCAACCAACATTTTCATTTTTTTCTATCCTTTTCCTGGCAAAACCTCAAACACATTATCTTCCATTTGTTCTTCTTCCTTGGACCTGTATAGGAACAGACTACGCAGCACTTACATGTACACGCTATCGATTAACTTCTTGGGTTGATTTACAGGACATGGAGTACAATAAATCTATTAATGAGAGGGGCGTTTCAAGTCAAAATTAAGTGGAGCTTCTGAAAGTTAGGTTCCGTTCGAGAAGTTGAGAGAGAGAGAGAGAGAGAGAGAGAGAGAGAGAGAGAGAGAGAGAGAGAGAGAGAGAGAGAGAGAGAGAGAGAGAGAGAGAGAGAGAGAGATGAGGTGGGTATCCATTATAGTTACTAAGGCGACTTAATGCCGTCATTACGAGGGAATCATGGCCACTGCAGGTTGGAAAAATGACAAAATCTTTACGAAGAATATTCTGTAACGTCACATATGCACACACATGCATTTCACGTGACACTTCAAACACGACGCACTACAGCAGAACACTTCACCCACAATAACCTGCAAACAACACGTACTTCTGAGTTCAGTTCGTTTATGAATGTAGAGAGGAAATATATTGGAAATAAGACTACTGCTACCATCACCACCACCACCACCAATATAACAATACCCCTCTAGATTTCTAACTCCACGCCTCCTACAGGAATCACCACCACCACCACCACCACTATGCTACGTTGGCTCCTCTCCATCTGCCTACTCGGCGTGGCTCTCGCTTCTGTACAGGTGCGTACTAATCAGGATCACACCCTGCAGCTGACTACTGCACGACACCTGTGATCGATGAGAGAGAGAGAGAGAGAGAGAGAGAGAGAGAGAGAGAGAGAGAGAGAGAGAGAGAGAGAGAGAGAGAGAGAGAGAGAGAGGAGGGGGGATTCGAGGAAAAGTATAGCTTCCGTATTCATGCTAAAGAGATTATGAAATTTAAAGGCAAAACTTTGATACCTTCAAAATAATGGCCAGCAAGCAGTAGCAACAGAGCAACGGCAGAAACCAGTAACGATACTGTAGCTAAAATTGAATATCATACAAAACTTAAGCTATCTCAATCTAAATACTGCAGAAAATCAGTTGATAAGTTCCTGAACTAAGATGGAAAATAAATTGAATCCGTAAAGGGGAAGAGAGGTAAGGAAAGCAGGGCAAAACCCAGAGCATACGACCTGAACTCCCAATGTTTACAAAGTGTGTCGACGTATTCATCTTTGTGTTTCAGCACATGGAGGTCAACTATTCGTTCGGGGACGACACAGTCACCATGGATGTAACAGTTGACGCCGACAACAACATCATCCATTATTACATCCCTGAAGATGAATATTTCGAAGAGGTGGAGACGATCGATGACTTTTATGCGGTAAGTGGAATTTCTGTTACATCAAACTTTTCTTTTCTCAGGCAGGGTTTTTGCATGCATCAAAGAGACCTGCCTCAGGCATAGTTTATGCCTACCCCCTTGTGTTGTGAGACACAAAGAGAAACGTTTAGTGGGTAACAGCTTCATGGGTTTAATGATAAGTTCACAACACACCCTTAGCCAGTGATTCAGACATCAATACGACTAATTATCGATTCGGCAGATGTCTATTGCTTTCTCTTGCTAATACATTACAATCTATCAAAGAAATATGTGTCAGAGGGCATTAAAAATAACTGAATATTAACAGCCACTTTCACATATGTGAGAGATATAACTGTTTGACATCTTACTGTGTTG
The DNA here is from genome assembly GCF_017591435.1 of Portunus trituberculatus. Lineage (NCBI taxonomy): Eukaryota > Metazoa > Arthropoda > Malacostraca > Decapoda > Portunidae > Portunus > Portunus trituberculatus. The sequence goes on along the minus strand of NC_059278.1, from coordinate 5,688,073 downwards.
AATTAATGCAAAACAATTTCCTGTTCATCATTATCCTAACATGTATGGCAATAATGACGAGCAGTTTCCCTTTCCTCATTCTAAATCCTTCAACACTCTGGCCAATACGTAGGACAATCCTGTGACAGCTTTACGTGCAACGGTCACTTTCCCTACAGGGTTACTCGGCTGTCAAGGTGAAAACTGACGAAGCTTGTTACGTGCAGCCGCTCGACACTACCCTGGAGGAGAGAGTATACTTGATTAAGAACAACCCCGAACAGATCATCGAGGGATCTATCAACAGCACGTCAGTACTCCTCAGTGACGACGAGCTGGAGGACCTCAGCGACCGCGTGGTCGACTTCTGCGACGGCTACCCCATCTACGAAGTGTTCTTCGAGTCAACCAGGGACGATTCCAGCGAGGAAGACTCTAGCGAAGAATCCCAAGATTCCAGCGACGAATCCCAAAATTCCAGCGACGAATCTCAAGACTCTAGCGACGAATCCCAGGATTCCAGCGACGAATCTCAAGACTCTAGCGACGAATCCCAGGATTCCGAAGAGGAAGACGAGGAGGTGTTCACTAGGTCACCAGGTCACCGTCAAGTAGCCGTAACATTTAGAAAATGTGTGATTCTTTTCTTCATTCAAAAATGTTGCGAGACAACCCTCACCATTCCCACCGGCTCTTCTATTACTTTCCTTTGGCTCTTCGGTTAATATGCTTCCTATACCAACCCTACCATCGCCTGACCATATAATGACCAGATCTTAATTGTTTACATAATTGGTTGGCTTATGCTTTATCTTTTTTGTCCCTCGGATGTACACAAAATAACTTCAATAAATGCAATGAAAAGTTTTCCCTATTTGTCTTCAAAAAGCACTGGTCCTTCCTTCCCTACGTGTCCATGACACGCACAGCATAGCAATTCTCTTCATGGTTCATTTCTAATCTTCGCTATTATTTTCCTCAGACCATTCTTAGATCCCTTCGAGGAGGCACACACGCATTTAGAGTTGGAACACACACACACACACACACACACACACACACACACACACACACACACACACACAGTGTGGTTAGAGCGCTGGCTTCACAAGCCAGATGACCGGGATTCGATTCCCCGGCCGGATGGAGATATTTGGGTGTGTCTCCTTTCACGTGTAGCCCCTGTTCACCTAGCAGTGAGTAGGTACGGGATGTAAATCGAGGAGTTGTGACCTTGTTGTCCCGGTGTGTGGTGTGTGCCTGGTCTCAGGCCTATCCGAAGATCGGAAATAATGAGCTCTGAGCTCGTTCCGTATGGTAACGTCTGGCTGTCTCGTCAGAGACTGCAGCAGATCAAACAGTGAATTACATGGCCCGGTAGCTCAGTGGTTAGAGCGCTGGCTTCACAAGCCAGAGGACCGCGGTTCGATTCCCGGTCGGGTGGAGATATTTGGGTGTGTCTCCTTTCACGTGTAGCCCCTGTTCACCTAGCAGTGAGTAGGTACGGGATGTAAATCGAGGAGTTGTGATCTTGTTGTCCCGGTGTGTGGTGTGTGCCTGGTCTCAGGCCTATCCGAAGATCGGAAATAATGAGCTCTGAGCTCGTAACGTCTGGCTGTCTCGTCAGAGACTGCAGCAGATCAAACAGTGAAACACACACACACACACACACACACATACACACAGTGACCTAACCTAACCAAAAGGTAACTATAAAAAATAGTTAAAGATAATTCACTGACATTCTTTTACCATTTTTCGATATGAATATACATCATAAATCTCTACCACAACTTAATGCAATGATGATACACTATATACGTGGTAAATCTTTACACCTACAATATCTGTATCCGTCCAAATCTGCCTTCCAGGGAAATTTGGATAGAATGAATGATGAAAAATTAATGCAGTTTGATATTAACAAATGCAAACTACTTGACGCAGGTAGAGGAAACTGACACATGGAGTTAGAGTTAGCTCTGATCTTCATCGAAAAAAACAATGCATACAGACCAGAAAATAAAAAGGCATAAAAGGTACTAGGAATCTTTTGTTAAGAGTGTTAAAACCAGTAATATTAAAATTACATTTGGCACTGGTCAGACCGCATCTAGACTATGCTGTACAGTTCTGATCCCCACATTAAAGGACGGATATAGGACTATTAGAATTAGTACAAAGGAGAATGACTAAAAGGATACAGGAGATGATGGGTATTCCCTACGAAACGAGATTGAAGGTTTTAAATTTGCATTCCTTAGAGAGACGTAGATTAAGAGCGGACCTAATAGGCGTCTTTAGTGGTATAGGGATTATGACTAAGGATACGTAAGAAAATTCTTAGGATCAGTCAGCAGAACAAAACAAGATATAATGGGTTCAAGCATGAGAAATTTAGGTTTAAGAAAGAGATAGCAAGTAATTGGTTCTCAAACAGAGTTGTAGATGAATGGAACGGACCAGTAATCTGGATGTTAATGCTGTCATTAGGGAACTTTAATAGAAAATTAGACAGATACATGAATGGGGATGACAGGTGGATATAGAAAGGTATTTTTCAAATAGGGACTGCCACATGTAGGCCTGATGGCTACTTGTAGCTTCTCTAACTTTCAAATATTCTTATAACTTACTGATAAAGCTATTCCCGAGCGAACATTTGCACCAAAATGCATTCCTTTAAAATTATACAATATGCAGGTGTTAGCAGGCGCCCATTCGAATATTTCCTGGTGCTAGTGCTGACGACTCGACTATTCAATGGAGCCTTAATTATGAAGTGATGATTCAATAAAAGTTTCGATGCAGTGCCAGAGACGAAAGCAAGAACCTGACGGAGAGCGGGTTGGTATATATATATATATGCAGTGTGTAGCTATTGCGACCTGAGCACATCTGCCTTCACACTTCAGGTAAGACCTCCTCAGCAGGTGAACTGGGAAGTAAGGCGGGTAAAACAAATGACAGTTATCACACACACACACACACACACACATACACACGGTAGCTCAGTGGATAGAGCGCTGGCTTCACAAGCCAGAGGACCGGGGTTCGATTCCCCGGCCGGGTGGAGATATTTGGATGTGTCTCCTTTCACGTGTAGCCCCTGTTCAACTAGCAGTGACTAGGTACGGGATGTAAATCGAGGAGTTGTGACCTTGTTGTCCCGGTGTGTGGTGTGTGCCTGGTCTCAGGCCTATCCGAAGATCGGAAATAATGTGCTCTGAGCTCGTTCCGTAGGGTAACGTCTGGCTGTCTCGTCAGACTGCAGCAGATCAAACAGTGAAACACACTATAGCGCTATAATACATAAATACATACCTTCCTTGCTTTACAGTAACTCAATCCTCCTCAGTGTTTTGAAAAGCAGCAAATGTAACTGGTTGTTAACAGAGATATTCATTTTTTTTTTTTTTTGGGGGTGGAGGCAATTTAAGGAATCTGATCAAGGACAAAAAAAAATTAAGCTATCAACTTACACAAATCACCTTAATGACTTTTTGATGGATCACATTACAGTATGACCCTAAAACTCCTCAGTGACCTTAATAAGAGAAAGTAACACGCACGGGAAACAGAAAACCAACGCCAGATTGATGAACTAATAAACCAACTTATATACCCCTACCAGGAGAGAAATGAAGGTAGACGAACCAGCACAAAACCAAGGAAAAAATAACGCAAACAGAAGACAAACAGATAAGGAACCGAATCAAATGTACAAATTATTCAACATCCGTCACTCAATATATATTTATATACTCAATATAGTAAACACTCGCGTTCTATACAATATCCATTACTATAATAAAGCATCAATAACAGTAATATGAGGACCATCATAAACACAACCACTACCATCAGCACCACCATCACCATAACAGTACTCCTCTAGATCTATAACTCCACGCCTCCTACAGGAACCACCACCACCACCACCACCACTATGCTGCGTTGGCTCCTGTCCATCTGCCTTCTCGGCGTGACTCTTGCCTCTGTACAGGTGCGTACTAATCAGGATCACACAGTACTCTTTATCCTGGAACTAACACTTGTGATCGATGAGAGAGAGAGAGAGAGAGAGAGAGAGAGAGAGAGAGAGAGAGAGAGAGAGAGAGATTGGGAGGGGGGCAAAGGAAAACATGTCTTCCGTATTTATATAAGGAAAGATGATTGCAAAAGTAAGAGTTATGTATTTAAGTTAAGAAAGATGATTGAAGTTAAAGGGAAAAACTTAGATACCTTCAAAACAAAAGGAGACGATTTGCAAGCAGTGGTAACAGCAGCAGTGGTAGGAAAAATAACAATTAAACACTTATATTAGATCGTACAAAACTTTACCTCTCTATGTTTAAGTACGACACAAAATAAAACCGTTTATGGTGTTAATGTTGTTGTTTGTTGTTGTTGTTGTTGTTGTTGTTGTTGTTGTTGTTGATAACTTAATGATAAGTTCCTGAATTTAGATGTCAAGTCAGTTGAAAAAGTAAAGAGGACAAGGTAAGGAAAACTGCAAAAACCCAGAGCAAACGACTTGAAGCTACAGTGTTTACGAGGTGTGTCGACGTATTCATCTTTGTGTTTCAGCACATGGAGGTCAACTATTCGTTCGGGGACGACACAGTCACCATGGATGTAACAGTTGACGCCGACAACAACATCATCCATTATTACATCCCTGAAGATGAATATTTCGAAGAGGTGGAGACGATCGATGACTTTTATGCGGTAAGTGGAATTTCTGTTACATCAAACTTTTCTTTTCTCAGGCAGGGTCTCTGCATGCATCAGAGACCTGCCTCAGGCATAGTTTATGCCTACCCCTTTATGTTGTGAGACACAAAAGGAAACGTTCAGTGGAGTAACAGCTTCATGGGTTTAATGATAAGTTCACAACACACCCTTAGCCAGTGATTCAGACATCAATACGACTAATCATTGATTCGGCAGATGTCTGTTGCCTTCCCTTGCTAATATATTACAATCTATCAAAGAAATATGTGTCAGAGGGCATTAAAATAACTGAATAATTAGAGCCACCTTCACATAAGTGAGAGATATTAACTACTTTTAACATCTTACTGTGTTGAATTAATGCAAAACAATTTCCTGTTCATCATTATCCTAACATGTATGGCAATAATGACGAGCAGTTTCCCTTTCCTCATTCTAAATCCTTCAACACTCTGGCCAATACGTACGACAATCCTGTGACAGCTTTACGTGCAACGGTCACTTTCCCTACAGGGTTACTCGGCTGTCAAGGTGAAAACTGACGAAGCTTGTTACGTGCAGCCGCTCGACACTACCCTGGAGGAGAGAGTATACTTGATTAAGAACAACCCCGAACAGATCATCGAGGGATCTATCAACAGCACGTCAGTACTCCTCAGTGACGACGAGCTGGAGGACCTCAGCGACCGCGTGGTCGACTTCTGCGACGGCTACCCCATCTACGAAGTGTTCTTCGAGTCAACCAGGGACGATTTCAGCGAGGAAGGCTCTAACGAAAACCTCAAGATTCCTACGATGAAGGTTCCAGTGAAGAAGCTCCGGATTCCAGTGATGAATCTGATTTCAGCGAGGGAGACTCTGAGGTCATTAGGATGTCGCCAAGTCACCGTCAAGTTTCCGTAAAATTCAGAAAGTGCGTGATTATGTTTTGGTGTCAACAAAAATGCTTTACAACTACCCTCACCATTCCCACCGGCTCTTCTATCATTTTCACATGGCTCTTCGGATAATACACTAACAGCACCTGATCTATCATCATCTGTTCCAACAATGACCACATCTTGAATATTTACATTACTGCCTGGTTTTCTCACTTCGGTCCCTCGGATGTGCACCCATTATATTCAATAAAGGTAATGCAAAAGTATTCTGTTTTCTCTACTAGTAAGCAACGACTCACTCATGAAGCACCCTTCAGCTCACCATCTCTTGCGTGACATGACAATCTTCCTAGGTGTGTGGACACTGCACATATTGCTTCAACGAGAATAGCTTACACTACAAGGAAAATAATTGCCATACTGAATTATTATTCTAACATAAGTCTGATTCAATATTATCTAACTTTACGCAAACAAGTAGCCACCTAAAAGAAAAGAAATTGCCTGGTGGGAAAGAACGACTTTTTTACTTGAAGCTACACTCACATAGTGGCGGGCCTTGGTGGTTGCGAAAGTACATTCCCATTAGCAAAAGAAGAAGAAGAAGAAGAAGAAGAAGAAGAAGAAGAAGAAGAAGAAGAAGAAGAAGAAGAAGAAGTAGTAGTAGTGGTGGTGGTGGTGGTGGTGGTGGTGGTGGTGGTGGTAGTAGTAGTAGTAGTAGTAGTAGTAGTAGTAGTAGTAGTAGTAGTAGTAGCAATAATAGTAGTTGTTGCAGTAGTAGTAGTAGTAGTAGTAGTGGTAGTAGTAGTAGTTGTTGTTGTAGTTGTTGTTGTGTTGTTGTAGTGTGCCATTATTCTTATTTTACTCATTTTACTCTGCTATGCATCATTATTTACATCACACCATATAATTTATCTTGAGAGAAGTTTGGTTTTAACTTTTTCCTTTTATTTGCAACACTTAACTTTAATATACAGCTAAGCCAGAATTATACCACGTCTTTTTTTTATGTAATTATCTAACTACTATATTTTTTAAAAAGTGTCCATAAACAGAAAAACAAAAAACATTTACTACAGCATCTTCAAATCTTCATCACATAGTTTAAATCGTATTCATACTTTTCATGTTCCTTTCCACATTTTTTTTCTTTTTTTTTTTTGTGTGTGTTATGGCCTATATCGCCTGTAGGCACACTTGAACAGTAAGTAGGAAGCGCTATTCATCTTCCGCCCATTAGTGGCGCAGGCAATTTTATTTATAATGGTACCCATATTAGGGCCCATATCACCACCATGATTTAAATCTAAGAGTATATTCACTAATTACAAAATAACTTTGGTATTCAAGGTTGTTGTTGTTGTTGTTGTTGTTGTTTTTGTTGCTGCTGTTTGGGGCCTTGGTCTTCGAATACTACAGAACTCACTTCAACAGACCAAAATTCCGTGATGTGTGTAACAAAATTTACGATCACCACAGCCACCACGACGTCACAATGGGAATAATAAAGCAAACCACCATACACATACACGAACTGATGTAAGAAGTGGCGGCAATGAACTGAGCCTCCTTCCAGTATTAAGATAAATTGGCATGACAGACAATTAAGAGGTGGACACACAAACATTCAGCACATATCTACTATACACTCACCACTGCGTTGAGATGTGCTGCAACCGCCCCACACCACACCGGGCCGCCACACCGCTGCCTTGCCATGGTCTGTAATTAATATCCAATGTTTATGGTCTGCAGTTAATACCCGCTAAGAGTCTAGAGTCCTTGATAGCCACACACACAGATAACAGGCTAATTAACACCTAACCACGCAGTACACACCCACGAACAGTACACGCCTTCACCGTCCACACCACCCTCAAGAAAATGACGCACGTGGCACTCTCATACACATGCGCAGCCTCGTGGGATGTTGATGTTGCCCACTCATGAAGTCAATATTTGGTTTTCAAAGGGTACGAGAAATGCCTTATCTTTACTATTGCACATGATTGTACTAATTGAATATGTAGCTTAAACGCATTCATATCTAGTTTATGAATGAAGAGATTTGTATAGATATTCATTTAGCGCCAAAATTAACGCTCGGAAATTCTCCTACTCAGTGTAGAGCATTGTTGGATAACTAACTAAATCTTTGGGTTATAAGAAAAAATATATCAGGGTGTGCCTCTGTTTACTGCTTTCGTTTAACTACACTGTTTGTCACATATTCTAATGAAATAACCCTCTTTGAAACAGCTTTATTATCATATGTGCGCTTCTTTTTTTTTTTTTCCTTAATCTTCTTACGAAGAAAAGAATCATGGGCAAGGAATATCGTTTGAATCGCCTGTCAATAGACTTAGGAAGCATTTTCACGCTTTCCTGTGTTGAGGATTGTGGGTAACAACTACCACTGAGAACAGAGTAAAAAGAACACCTATTAACTCATCGTGTTCTTTTATCAAATCACGAAAACAACAAGGAAACCAGTGTGATCTTCCTGTAAGAAATTTAATTTAAGTTTTAAAAAGCAGAGGATTGCCAGCAGCGCTAATCAGTTTCTAGAAAATAAATCAATAAATTAAATTAAATAAAGTTGCAGCAGATGTCTCGGCCCTCGTCAGTCTCTAAAGTCTAAACGGACTCCCATTTCTTGAGGAGTGTAACTTCCTATTTGGTTTGAATGCTCTCTTGGCTACCTCTATTTCTCTTTTTTTTTCTTCTTCTGACATGGTAACATAAAAGGCTTCGCCTGTATGACTACTAACGCTTTGAGAAATCCTTCGGAAGATTTCTTCCATGTGTGTGTGTGTGTGTGTGTGTGTGTGTGTGTGTGTGTGTGTGTGTGTGTGTGTGTGTGTGTGTGTGTGTGTGTGGGTGGTTTGTGTGTATGTGTGTATTTGTGTGTGTGAAGAAATTATTACAGTAAAATGATTCAGGTAAAAGATAGCTCATTCCTATTCTTGAAAGTTTAATTGTTTAGTTATCTTAGTAACTAATATAAGATGCCTTACTGCAATATCCTGTTGAGTGGAATGTTACGTTACGTTACTGACAACAATCCGTTAGTTTGTGGTGAACCATCGTCCATTATCTTATTTTTCACTTGTGCCGGTGAGCCACTTTATGATTCCTGTATTGCAGTACTACTTTGTATGTCAGCTCTGTTGCCATTAGTAGTATATAGTTTAATAATTGCCATACGAATAGTGCTAATAGTAGTAGTAATAGCACTAGAAATGCTAGTGAGTAATAGTAGCAGTAGTAGTAGTAGTAGTAGTAGTAGCAGTAGTGGTAGTACGTAGTAGTAGTAGTAGTAGTAGTAGTAGTAGTAGTAGTAGTAGTAGTAGTAGTAGTAGTAGTAGTAGTAGTAGTAGCAATTTTAACATTGAGGGACTGTAGACAAATTGGATTAGTATTGTTGCATTACTTTACACAACAAACGTATGACTATATTCTGTAACGGTATTGTGTCTGTATGAACATCAAAGTGGCGGAAGTGAGGCGGTCTTTTGGTTCCCGCTGACTGCAGTACGTAGTTAGCCAGCGCTCCCGGATATCCAGCCCGCCAGGAAGCTACGACTCTAAAGCGGGTGACGAGGCAGCCTCAGCAGGACCATACTTCTGTACCCACTGACTTCTTACTCAGACACATCACCTCTAGCAATGCACCAACCCTGTGTGTGTGTGTGTGTGTGTGTGTGTGTGTGTGTGTGTGGATGGGGATGAAGGGGGTGATACTATAAGGAGAAAGGGATCGCTCCAGATAGGGTGACTGATAGACAGATGGAGGGCAAAGGGAAGATATTAATGGGAAAGACCATGTGTGTGTGTGTGTGTGTGTGTGTGTGTGTGTGTGTGTGTGTGTGTGTCACCAGAGGCGCTGCGTCACCCACCTTCCATACAGGTCACCTGTTTACCTGCCCACCTGGCCCCGCGCTGCGCACCTTGCTGCTACCTCGAGGTAAGGGCGGAAGCAATGCTCTTGTCGGGATTATATATAGTTACCTGAAATAACCGTCAAGGTACTTAATAATGTGGAATAAAATAACCATCTGTGCGTCTAGTTTGAGTTTTAAGTGGTATTCAACGTTAGATTTACGATGAAATGCCTAATAATTGAGATATAATGGCGCTTCTTAATGTTTCTTTTAATTTTGTGATTGATATTTCATTGTTAGTACAGTGAAAAGCGACACACACACACACACACACACACACACACACACACACACACACACTGCATTAATATCGCCATTCTTCCTCAGTGAATGTTCTTATAACATAATACACCGAAAATTTCTTACCGCAGTTTTCGTGGAATCCATTTACTACATCGCGCCACAAAGTTAGTGTGTAAGCTTTGCGAATTTGCTTTGTATTTTAGTTTTAGTTGATCGGCCTGGCAAGGAAGATTGAAAAAGGAACAAAACAGTACATAAATAGATGTTTCACTGATTCCGAAGGGGAGAAGGACATACGTCACCAGAGGTTTTAAACAACTAATGATTTTGCTTATCTCCATTCGATACATATAATAACGCTGCCTTATATTTCTTTCTCACAGCAGGTTCAATCTATAAGTTCAAAGATATCCACCTATCATAGACAGCTGTACTCTGCATCTCTGTAAATTCAAGGTGTACGATGTAAGCTAAATCATTAATGAGAAAAGGATATATTCATTTGATATAACCCCAGTGCAATGAATAGAGAAATTACAGAAAAAACGTGTGTGTGTGTGTGTGTGTGTGTGTGTGTGTGTGTGTGTGTGTGTGTGTGTGTGTGTGTGTGTGTGTGTGTGTGTGTGTGTGTGTGTGTGTGTGTGTGTGTGTGTGTGTGTGTGTGTGTGTGTGTGTGTGTGCCTGTGCCTGTGTGATCCGGGCAGTGCCTGCATGTTCCAGGTTATCCAGTATTCTGCACACTCAGTGGGAGCTGCTTCACAAGCTCTGCCTCAAAGCTCCCTCTGGCACACGTCGTGGATGCATGTCGGACGCGTGTGCTCCGTGACGTCCTCGATACTGACGCTAGAGATTATTTTTGTCCACCCGGATGTCTGGCTGGCTGCTCTCTCAAGAATGGAACACTTGTGGTCGCTTCTAGTATAAAGTGTGACGCCGGCCAGCCAAGGCTCCGAGGTCCTCGCCAACAGACGTGGAATCGCAGCCCTCCCTCGACACCCACACCATCACATACACACACACACACCTACACACATACACATCCTTCACAGCTGCAAGAACACGTAGCCTTATGTGTCCAACTCAGACGGTGAACTGATCACACAGTGCAGGAGACAAGTGTGGACAGGAGTGCAGCACAGCGGGCTCGACTCCACCTTCACCTAGCGCCTGTGTCATGTGTGAGTCCACCTACGGGTTGGTTATTTTTTTCAGTTTCTTTTGCCACCTGTACTTACACACAGTCCTTGACCGATAGCGTGGATTACTTCCACTACAATTTTGGTGATTCCCTATCTATCGTCAGTAATGCATATGTGTCACATAACATCTAGTGTTTGTAAAGATGTATGAAGGATTTACTTCACTGCTGGACGTTGTACGTCATCGAATCGGAATGATAAAGCACTGGATGTTCCATGGATGCTTCCTAAAAATGACCAATGGCGGGTGTGACAGCTTTAAATTAAAAGTTATGCTCATTCGTCATATTCAAAAGGGACAATAAATTTATTTCTATTTTCCAGTGGTAAAATAAATTGTTTGACGATGTACAAATATATTATCAATTATTTGCATAACAGAGGTGACCTAACCAATATATACGATACATTTGTCTACTGTAGGTAAACTCTTGTTTCTCCTTGAACCAGATTCCCTTTCATGGTTCGTAAGGCAACTAATGGTGACGTTTACGATGGCTGGGATGGAGGTAATGGTGGCGGGTGGCATCACCATTCCGGGACACACACAGGACACCCTCATGTCCCTCAGGTATTACAGCCTTGGGTTAACTAGCAGGTGTCCTTGGTGTGATGAGCTGACATGGAAATGGCGTGAGATGACAGTGTGCTGCCGCAGTAAGGCTGGAATGTAACTGTTATACATAGAGCTTCAGCATGGCCGAGAGTGGATGAGGCGGTGATAGTGTGACTCACTTTGTGTTACAAGAAGGTGACTAGAGTGACTGATTCCTTACGTATCCTGCAGGCGGCTGGTGGGAAAACATTATTACCCGCAAGGAACAGTCACTCCCTCTTACGATCTTCCAGCTGGCCTGTGCCTCGCCCAGTCAGCTCTTGCCCTTGTTTCTTCCCAGCCCTGGAGCCGCACCAGTAAGAAATTTTGACACACGTCTTTGTAACAACAACGCTTGCTATTCATGAGAATAGTGCTTCGGTATCTATTTTGATCTTTCTTTCGAGGTTTATGTTTTCAATAAGTCTCTAATCTTTATATCGTTGACTAGATATATCCTGCCATGTCTAAATTGTGATTTATCAAGATTTTTATAGCTTCTGTTTCCTTGACCTCCGTAGTGTGGGACGCTAGCGGCAAGATAGCGGACGGCATCGGTGCAGGAGGTACTGAGACTCGTGGTCACCCTGATCTGTGTGAGGACGTCTCGGCTCATTTCCCTGGTACACTCCTATCCCACCTCGAGCCTCACCAGCAGCGCCTGGCCCTGCACAACATTACCCTAACAACCTTTAGCCATGAAGTTATACAGCAGCGAGATACCACCCTGAGGGGCCGCTACTGCCTCGTCTCCGTCAGGTAGGTCACAGATAGAGACCTCACTCCCATACACACCTCTCATGCTTTATCCGGTATCGACTTTCCATACAAATACTTTTAATTACTATGCGCAGCTCTTCTTTTTACCAAGTCGCACGCAAGGCTATTCTAATTAAGTTGGAGGAACTTTACCGAGTCATACGCCAGTTTATTAAATTTAATTAAAATCTGAGTAACTTAAATTGGAGGTCAGTGTATGAGAGCGTCAGTACAGGCATGTTGGGGAAGGGATTGCACACGTGCAGAAGAGAAGGCGTAGAATATTGACCCATTTACTTTATAGAATATTTCATCGTAAAATAGCAATATACTATTAGATGTTTATTCATATGCTGTGCTAAGGTTATTCAATCCTTATACAAACAATGGTAGTGCTACTGAATAACGAAAACAGTCCACTGAATGTCACGCCATAAAAAAAAAAATTATATAGTGATTTTCTTTATGACTGTTGACGCTTTCCATGCTATTGATGACCTCCTCCCGCTCCCAATACCGATATGATTACCACGGCACAATTCTCATTCGTTTAAAGCTGAAGAGTTGGCGGCAGGCAGACAGGGACAAGAGTCGACACATATCTGACAACAAAACACAGTAAATATATCACTCACGGGCTTGTAGTGAAGTTGTCGCGAAGCTGTCTAGTCCCTTTATTTACCCTTGCATGTCTCGTATGGTAATCAAACTCTCCCTTCCTCCTCGTCACCATCGTCAAACTTCACCATAAGCACCGTTACCTGCCAGAGATTGAGTGTCTTGTATGAGAAAATTAAACGACAAAGCGAAATTCTTATGTTTGACTTGGGTGTTGCATGGGGCAGGGGAGAGGAGGAAGTGGAAGATCAAGGAGGAAGTGGCGGATCCTGGCAGCTTGTTAGAGCACTGGCGGGCAAGTTCGAGCACTCGTACGCCACCTGTGTACCGGACACCTGCACCGAGAGCTTCCTTCAGGTGAGTCTTCGCCCATGTTGTGCTTTACTAGATCAGACGTCCCTATATATTCAATAACTTACACCCCAATTCATTCAGAATATAATATATGTTCCCCAAACTCATCGCTTTCATCATGACGTCTTAACAAGGCAGAAAATATGTAACGAGGTCTCGAGATACTACAAGCAACTCACTGTCAGCTTAACAACCATAACCTTTGTATCAACAATACTCACACACGCCCATAAGTATGGTAGTTGTTATTATTCCAGTAGTATATACGGGACCGTGTAAGAAATGTGCCCAATTATAGTCTCTGTTCCATGTGACCTCAGCTGTCTGGCGCTTTTTCATCTCATCTCAGTTTACTTACTTATTTACTTTACTTACTCACTAAAAGAATATCTCTCCTTGGTCCCCTACAGGAGTCTTTACAACGGCAACAGGTCCCAGGCGTGTTCCTCACCGTCACCTGTCACCGCCAAGACCACAACGCTCACCCCAGGGACCTCTCCTTCTTGTAAGTGACGCTTCCTTCTCTCTCTCTCTCTCTCTCTCTCTCTCTCTCTCTCTCTCTCTCTCTCTCTCTCTCTCTCTGCTTCAGGCGAGGCAGCGTTACAAAGGCGTGCCACATTTTGCAGGCTGGTGACGGCGGTGCTGGTGGTGCTGGTGACGGCGGCAACCATGCTTGACCTTTACCGTCCGTGCCCAAGTGCGCCAGTGAAGTGCTCTTGTCTCCCAGGTCAGTAGCGCCAACATAAGGCGAGTGTTGAGATATGTAAACAATATATCATCTTTAATAAGGTAATGTTTTTCCCACTCCTTCATTTATTAAATTCCACATGTTTCATCACTTCCGCAGTACCTAAACATTCCTTAGATTTACACGTTCATTCCTGACTGACAATGATTTAACGGTTGGGAAGGTAGCGCCATATGATCATGTTACGGCGCCATAACTCAGTCAAGTTACAATTTTACCCTTTACCTTCCCAACTCACCTCCACCTAACCTTCCACCTTCACCTGTCACCTTTTCACCTGCCACTGCCTCCTCATTACCTGTCTACCGTCTCCCATGTTCCCGCTTTCACCACGACAGGCAAACAGTTGCTGCACTGCTTCTCGCTGACACAGAACTGGACGCAACTAATGAGCCACAGCACGGCGGAAACACACCTGCAAACCCTGGATGGCATCAGGTGAGCGGGAGGAAGCGGCACAAAGCAAAACAAGAACACAGGCGGCCGTTCACTGCACTGACCATAGAAACTCCCTAAGTAATGATTGCACAACACAAAACAATGTCCAATTACATACAACATACATTATGCAGCTACTTAAAAAATACCTGTTGAAATAATGTTGGCGCAACACTAAAGTGAGAACATACACAAACTTTCATTATACAGTTACCTTAAAAATACTCAGAATAATAATGATACAACACAAAATAAAACAAAAATACAAAAAATATACGCACTCTATAATCACCTCAAAAGCACTCCACAATAATGATGGTGACGCAACACTCAGCAAAACAATACGAAAACACTTCATTATACAGTCACCTTAAAAACACAACACCCAGAGTAACGGTAACAAGGCACCACAAAAAAAAAAAAAAACTAAACAAAAGGGAGAAAACAAACACTATACAGTTACCTTGGAAGCAAAGAAGTGACGGAGACGGCGCGATTAAGGTGTTGGGCGTTGGGCGTGATAAGTGACGGAAGTGTTCTGGTGTTGCAGGGTGACCAGTATGATGTGGGTGATCCTAGCACATCGGTACATGTTCTTCCTTATTTCCGCTGCCAACCCGCGTGACATTACCAAGGTGAGCTGAGGAAACGACTGTAAGCACGAAAATATACGTATTAATGAAACCTGTAACATTCCACAGTTAGAAAAGAAAATGCAGATGTTTGAAGAATGAAAATAATATACATATCGAAGAACGCAGGTAGATCACTTTTCATAGAGAGAAAGAGAGAAAATTGATGTGTACTCTCCCCCAATAGCACATGAGAGACTGGAGGTACTGGTGGGTCTTCAACGCCTATCCCTCCGTGGACACCTTCCTCTTCATCAGCGCCTTCCTTGTGTCAATCTTCCTCAAAAAGCGCATCGCAGAGTTCACCTTCCCCGGCTATTGTATTCAGCGATACTTGAGGTGAGAGGCGCAGGGAAATAAAGGAGAAATATGGAGATAGAAATACCGTATATACATGTGGTAACTTTTTGTTGTAACTTGACATCGACTTTCACTTTATTGCATTCGTAGATACACACGAGAAAATAGAAGGACAGACAGAAAGGATAGATTGATATATAGATAAATAGATAGATAGATAGATAGATAGATAGATAGACAAAATAGATAGATAAATAGATAAACAGACGGAGAGATAGACAGATAAGCAGGTAGATCTCAAGGAACAGGAACTTCGAGGAAATTCTCTTCCAGTTAATGACTTGTATTTTCAAATTATAACTTTCCTGAGAACCGAAAAAGTTTTTATTTTTCTCTTTTTTTTCTTTGCAATATATACATTTTGTCCACGTCTCCATCATAGTAGTAGTAGTAGTAGTAGTAGTAGTAGTAGTAGTAGTAGTAGTAGTAGTAGTAGTAGTAGTAGTAGTAGTAGTAGTAGTAATAGAAACAGGAGAAAGAAGAAGTGGACTAGAATATGTAAGAAGAAGCTTTAGGAATAGGAGAAACAGGAGAAAGAAGAGGTGGAACGGGGAGAGGAGACCGAGAACGAGAAGGAAAAGGAAGTGAATAAGAGAAACAAGAAACACCCAACAACCCAACAGCCTCCCCTGACTAGTGTGTGTGTGTGTGTGGTGGCTCAGGTTGGTGCCAGCGATGGGCTACGTAATGTGGACGTGTACCAGCCTCCTGCCGCACCTGAGTTCGGGTCCCGTGTGGGAGAGGACTTACGAGGGACTATTTGGCCGCCCCTGTGCTAACGCGGCCTGGTCCAACCTTCTCTTCCTCAATAATTTCAGTGATCCCAGCGACATGGTGAGGCTGAGGGACAAGCTTTGATCCTTAATTTCCATCTCATTCTTATTCAAGTGGTTGGAAGTCAATGAGGAAAAAAAGATTGGAAAAAAGCATTGGTTTATAAAAGAGAACATTAAGGCAAAGCGTATCAAGCTCTACTGCCTCTTTCAGATTCTCATAGTTATTTTGCATACTTTTCATACTTTTTTCATGCTGAATTAAAACTGAAATATTCATCTAGCTAGATATTGCTATGCAGAAATATTTAACAGTTTCATTTTCTCATGAAAATGTTCTATGACTTTTATTTTTTTTTTTTTTTTTTGAAAAAGAATTGAACTTTAAATTGTTTGAGCGCCAGACGGTATTCAAGGGGAGGGGGCGAAGGAGGGTTAGCGGCGAGGAGTGGGGAGTGAGGAGTGGGGAGAGAGGAGTGGGGAGTGGGAAGTGGACAGGTGTGCTTATAAAATTGGTACGTGTGCGTGCCTAGCTTGTGAATGACCGTGTTGGTGTGTGCAGTGCCTGGGTCACCTGTGGTCGCTGGCTGTGGAGTGGCAGCTGTACCTAGTGGCGCCCCTTCTGCTGCTGCCCGTGTACCGCTGGCCCTCCTGGAGGTGGCGCTGGCTTCCCTTGGCCGCCTGCCTCACCATGTCCGTCCTGCTGCCGGCGTTTATCACCCTCGTGAACGACCTGCCTCCCACTGCCACACATTGGAACGATGAAGCCACGCGGTGAGACACATTGCCGTAACCTATCCTATAAACTTTATCACCCTCACAAAACACGAAATATTGCGCTTGTCTTTGTGTTTGCTCCTCGGAAGTGTCCTATAAACCACCTGGAAATGGCTATTATATTTATGTGTGGCGTCTCC
This sequence comes from Portunus trituberculatus, assembly GCF_017591435.1. Taxonomy (NCBI): domain Eukaryota; kingdom Metazoa; phylum Arthropoda; class Malacostraca; order Decapoda; family Portunidae; genus Portunus; species Portunus trituberculatus. The sequence goes on along the minus strand of NC_059278.1, from coordinate 5,670,896 downwards.
TCCTCCCCCTCTCCCCAGAGCGTACTACAGCACTTACTACGTGGTGCCGTGGTGCCGCGCGGGGCCTTACCTGGTGGGCCTAGCTGCAGGTGTACTATACCACTGGCTAGATGAAAACAACCTCATTTTAACACAGGTAAGGCCTCGTGGTGTGTGTGTGTGTGTGTGTGTGTGTGTGTGTGTGTGTGTGTGTGTGTGTGTGTGTGTGTGTGTGTAATTCACTGTTTGATCTGCTGCAGTCTCTGACGAGACAGCCAGACGTTACCCTACGGAACGAGCTCAGAGCTCATTATTTCCGATCTTCGGATAGGCCTGAGACCAGGCACACACCACACACCGGGACAACAAGGTCACAACTCCTCGATTTATATCCCGTACCTACTCACTGCTAGGTGAACAGGGGCTACACGTGAAAGGAGACACACCCAAATATTTCCACCCGGCCGGGGAATCGAACCCCAGTCCTCTGGCTTGTGAAGCCAGCGCTCTAACCACTGAGCTACCGGGCCGTGTGTGTGTGTGTGTGTGTGTGTGTGTGTGTAATGCCTCGTTCAAGGTCAAATTAATGGCATATACTCAGCCATACGCAATATCTGTGTATTATACGTACGTAGATAAATTGGCATTTCAATTAGTTTCCCCCGTCGAATCGCTATCAGTTATGCCAGCGGGAGTAATAAGTGATGTGGTGCGGGGCAGGGGTGTGTGCGGGCGTGCGGCGCGGCGTGCTGGGCGGTGGCGGTGATAGTGGTGGTGGGGCCCTCCTGGATCAACGGCAGTGGGACTCTCTGGGCAGCGGTGTACTCCTCCCTAGCAAGACCAGCCTGGGCCGCCGCTCTCGCCTTCTTCGTGATCAACGCCTTCAAGGGGCAGCCAGGTGAGAGTCAGGTGACTATATGTGGAAGTGAATAAAGTTAATCATTCCTCTGCATCACGCGCATCCGATGTCGTATGGGTGAACTGCACTGCCTGGCCCTCCTGCCCTAAATCTGTGTTTGAACGCAGGGTTAAGATGTGAATGGGCTTGCCGCTCATTGTTTAGAAATCATACTACGTATCTTTTCTAATTTCTCATTTAGATTTTCACAGTTCTATACGACGTCAGTGTGTCCTTTTATCAATTATTCAGTTAGTTTTCATTATGCTCTAACAAATGAGGTTAATGGAAAAGAACATAGCCCCTGACAGTCCCGCCCTTTCAAATAGCAGTGGTAAAGCAGAAACATTTTCAAAGGTTCTAAACAAGATTACAACACTTCCTTAGATATCCCTCAGTCATAAACAGTCGATGCCAATTTCCTTATTCAGGGCTTTCCCTATAGGGGCGGTGTCTTGGTTCTTCTCCCGGCCTGTCTTCACACCCCTGTGTCGCCTCTCTTACTGCATGTTCCTGGTGTCGCTACCTCTCCAAGCTCTAGCAGCCGCCAGGCCACACAAGATTCATTATGACCACCTCACAGCGGTACGAGACCTCCTCTCAATGTACAAGATAAATACTATACATGCATGAACAGGCTATCTTAAGAATCATATTCTTGTGTTCTTCGTAACTCATAACTAACTTATGTATTGTTTCGTTGTATATATTTTTTAAAACCAATACTTGTCACTCACTGAAGACAAAACACAGTTTTTTACCCGTCTCTTGTGTGTGTTTCAGGCGTACCTGGTGCTGGGGGACCTGTGTCTGAGTGCCCTCGTCAGCGTGGTGGTGTTGCTCCTGGTAGAGGCCCCAGCGGCACGCCTCCTCACCCTTCTCACCTCAGGTTCACGAATTTATCTCTTGTTTTCTTTTCTGTGTAATCATTTGTTTTCACCACAAAGGAAACTCTTCTTAGGTCACTCCTCGGTGGCTGGTGTCACTTCAGCTGCCTCATGATGATATGTACACTCATATTTCCTTTATATGCATATAGTTGCGGCTGTTGCTGCTATTGTTGTTGTTGTTGCTGCTGCTGCTACTGCTATTATTGTTGTTTTTGATAGAAGATAATCTTAAGATATTCATCCCAAAGTTCATCACACAAAGGCAACATTGCACCACATGAGCACTCAGTCTACCAAGAGTTCCCGCACCGCTAAGAAAGACGATCTGAGCTTGTACCTGTACCCGGTACCGCACTTTGAGAGGAAGGTGCCGCCACACCTCGAGAATGGCATTCCAGTCCACAGCGGGAACAAAGTACGCTGCTCTGTTGCCGGCCAGGAGGTGTGGGTGACGCTGGACAGCGGGATCTCCGACACAGTGCTCTACCGAAGTCTGGCCTCCAGGCTCGGCTTTTTAAAGGGTGACGAAAGTACCGTGAAGGTCACAGTGACTTCAGTGATGGGTACTAAAAAGATTGAGGTGGTGAAGATGAAGCGACTCGAGCTGATCTTAGAGGGCGGCCACCAGGTTTGTGACAGAGCGTTGATACTTCCTGACAAAATGGCTCACTTCCACGACCACTCCACCATCGTGCTGGGCTCCCACCTGCTCCAGCGGGGTGGCATGGTGCAGACTTTTCACCGCAATGGAAGCACTCTCTTTGTGTGTTCCCCGCTGCGCGTGCTAAAGCCAAGTAGACGTGGAAGACTGAAAGGGGTGATGACTTTTGGAGTTTTGCCCAGCGGTGTCTGGGGAAGCATCATGACGGTGGTGGTGAGCACGGGGATGTACAGCCTGTACTTCTCAAAGCGTATGAGAAAGAAATTAAGACGGAAGCTGGTGACAGAAAGTGGCCCATGTGTGACTTTATGCATAGGAGGAAAGCATTTTCTGAGAGGTATCCCAGTGAAGGCTGTGCCTCACACCGAAGTGGACTTCATCCTGGGCAGACGACTGCTGCGCGAGCACCAGGCAACCATGAGTTATAAAGACGGAAAAATAATCATCCCTTCCGGCACAGTTTCATGTATCATTTCTCTGTCGCGGCGCCGGGTATGACTGACAAGGATAAGTGTGACTGTTCTTTTCTAGTCAATGTATCTGGCAAGCTAATAATACTAACGTAATATCTACTAGCTATCTTTGTTTTATGTAAGTTTGCGCCTTGTGCAAACACAGAACTCTTAAGTGAAACACACTCGACGCCACAAAAATTACGTTGTACATCAAGCCTGTGTGATTACCTCATGCCTTACTTCTTGATTACACCAAACACTCCATTGCCTGCCGCACCTCACCACACCAACCACCGTCACCTATCCCGCCTCACCACACCAACCGCTGTCGCCTGTCCCGCCCCACCATACCAACTATGTTACCAGGCACGCATCACAACGCCATATTTCTGTGGACCATCACGCCCCACGTCATCCTCATCTTGCTTCTCATCGTGGTCGGACTAAAGCACTGCACCTCTGACCTACATTGCTGTGCAGGCAGACGAGACCTCATGACCTTAACACTACAGCACTTGACGTGAACATTACCGGGGTGGACAGGTTCAAGTAAGGTCAGAACTCGCGCACCTTTAACTTTAACTCTTGGTCACGTGGTGGAAAGACTCCATACACGCTGGTTGTCCAGCCACACATGTTGCTTTCTTTGTGTGGTTGTGGATAATCTACAAAATCCAAATATTCTTTTTTTCTGGAAGAACCATAAAAAAAAAGTCGCATGTGCCCCCCTTTGTGTGTGTGTGTGTGTGTGTGTGTGTGTGTGTGTGTGTGTGTGTGTGTGTGTGTGTGTGTGTGTGTGTGTGTGTGTTTTTGAATAGCCAGATTTTCTCGAAAAAACGCAAAATCAAATGAGGCGAACTCATTTCCATTTCCGCAGCTACACTTTTTTTTTAGCAATTTTTTCCATTACGTTCAGGAAGTAAAGAGTGAGAAATGAATAATGCTTTCTAGATAACCAATTAAACTCGTCGTGGATCTGTTTCCGATTAACACACGATCACGACACATTTGTTTGTATCGTTTAATCTTGTAATGGACGCAACACATTTAATATACTGATGAGATCACACCTGACTCATCTTGGCAGCGTCCGGGAAACGCCACACCTGAACTACCATTCACCTGGCTGACTACTTCCCTCACCAAGTTGATCTCATGAAAATATTGTTGTTAAAGTGTTTGCATCCTCCACAGAGCTTCAAATGTCTAGCAGCGGAAAAACACCACTAGCTCAGCGATATTTGACTTAAAGGCAGTGAAAATTACACTTACTAACGTTTTGGTGATGGAGAAGATGGGGAGAGGGAGAAGGGAGGTGGAGGAGAATAGCGTAGTAAAAAGGAGGGAGGAGGAAGATAGAGGAGTGCTGGAGGGAGGAGAGAGGGATGGGGCGGAAGAGGTAGTAACAGAAATACTACTTAAAAGTAATTGCAGTTGGAGGGGGAGGTTGCGATGGTGATGGAGTGTGGAAGGGGAAAGAAGGGGGAAAAGGAGAAAAGGGTTATGGTGATAGTGATAGTGGTGGAATGGTAGGGCACTGGAAAGAGAGAGGAAGAGAGGGGCTAGTGATGGCGGTGGTGAGGGGCATGGGGGAAGCATTGATCTGGGGATGGGTGGGGGGATGGAGGCAGATGTCACATGTGTGGCGGGTGAGGTGGATGGAGGCTAAAGGTTTGATCTTTTGGGGGTTCTACCAATAACAGAAAAATTTGTACGTTACTTAATATATAAAGCAGAGCTGGCAAAGATTTACTGCAGCTTATTGTACAAAACGAAATATACATGACTAAATATACAAATAAAACGTGCAAACTCGTACACTTTCATATGCATTCATGCCTACAAACATGCCTGCATACTTACTGCATACACAAAACAAACATACATAGATACATGCATACATACAGACAGACAGACAAGCATAAGTGCAAAGACAGAGTGATAGCTCTACAGTTAAACAAACTCAATATTCTTCCCACCGTTGAAAAGGTTACCTACACTGAGAGAGAAAGAATATATATATGTATACTCGTAATTCTTATTTCAATGCCATTTTCAAGCGAAATTCCTGGTATAGCTTTTCCAAAGTTACATTCTTGGAGTAGCCATCATAAAGTTGTGATACTCTGGTTGACTTCATGACTGCTGTGACTCCTGATAAAGAGCAACAACAGGTCTATTGAAAGTTCAGAGTACCGTTGTGAAAGACACCACAAACAGCAGAACAAGTGACCGAACAGTCATCTTTTAGTGCCTGTAGTGTTACTTCTGTCCTCTAAGATCGTTATGGCAACTCAAATCAAACAAGTTTCACAGTGTCAATAGTAGTCAGGGAGTTCATTAATAACTTTCCCCCTCTTGCATTTTTCAGGCAAGCTATGGCGACACCCCAAGGCTGCCAGCGCTGCGACAGAGATGATTAAAAAAGATAACAAGGAAGAGGAAGTAAAGCCTCCTATGAGACGACATGCCCTTCTGCTGGCCACCCTGTCCTCTCCAGCCCTCACCAACACCACCTACAGAAACCTTTGAGGCGCCTGTCACCTCACCTTATTTATTGAAAAGTTTATGGACTCATCATGTACTCACTATATTAAGTGCGCCTATAGATAGACATTGATTTATTACCATGTATATTCATTCCATGTTTGTGTTCGTACTGCGGAAGCCTCACTTCAACAGCTACCAAATAATGACGTAGAGCACAAGGAGAGAAGGGAGGCTACAAGAAGTAAATAGGTCTACAGATTGCAGTCACCTTTTAAAACAACCTTTCCTTTACCCAATATCATTCCTATCCATAAATTTATCTAATTTTCTTTAAAAGTTTCCTTCTCACTAGAAACAAACAACGTAATTATTGAGTCTGTGGCAATTGTCTCACTCTGTTGCACTTTTTCCGAATCTCTATTTCTTTTCTAACTCTACTAAGCTTGAATCCGTTACTTCTACTAGTGGTCAGTTGCAGACTATTAATAATGATGATCTTGTCTACGTATTTTTATATTCTTCATGCCACTTGAATACCTCTGTCAGGCACTCAGGTAGTACTTTAGGTAAGCTGTTGGTGTTACTTGTTCTTAGTTGGATTTAGAGGTATTCTGCATCGGATGGAGATTACCGCAAGGTATGTAATAGCCAGACATGTAACCTTAGGCATCTCTGAACCCTTTCACTGTCTTTTCATACATCTTTAATCACAATCTACCTGGAGACATTATATTCTACCCATTTTAGTTTTTTTTTTTTTTTTTTTTTTTTACACCTTTCATCACAAAATACCCGACGACATTTTATTCCACAGTTAGCTGTGAACATTAATTCTACTTATGATTTCTGTTATGCACCGATAGTGAGTAGTGTTGGCATCTCAGCGACACTGTATACAGTGGGAGAAAACACAGCACAAGAGAGTACATACACCATCTCACACATTCCTCTTTTCCTCCTTCTGTCCTTGATGGCGTCTCATCTATCATTTCTTGTCCAAACATAGATGATCTATGTCTGGACAAGAAATAATTTGAAGCTTTGTAACATTCTCCAACATTCTGCTTTGTCTCAATATACGTTACATATTAGAAAATCTATTCTACCTCCATTTCATTCTTATAGGACAGGTGCTAGTGTAGATTGTGTACCGTGCTTTTAATGCAGAGAGATGCTGCATATCACAGTGAAAGGGTTCATTCTGTGTTACTCATAAGCGCCCGGGCATCGTGGTGTGAGGCGGGACGTGAGGTGCGCTGGGGTCCCCGAGGCTGTGCTGAGTGTGTTGTCTTAAAGATGTCTTGGTGCGTCCTAGTGTTTTGTGTTTGCAAGAGAGAGAGAGAGAGAGAGAGAGAGTGAGTGTGTAACGCGCATCTTACGTATATTTCTAGTGCGAGTATAACTTATTTTTTCCTCCAGTTATCGTATGCCAAAATATTGTATATAATCTATTATACTGTTGTCATTATTATTATTATTATACAGCTATTATATGATTAAAATAAAGGAACATCGTGTTATTGTCCAAGCACAAGAGAGAGAGAGAGAGAGAGAGAGAGAGAGAGAGAGAGAGAGAGAGAGAGAGAGGAAGACCCATGCAAACAATTCCATTCTTTCCATTTTTTCCCCTCGGCTGCCGCTCTTTCCCTCCCAACACACCAGCACCAACACCAACACCACTAAAACAGCGTGGTTCACATCTGGCCAATATACAACAACAGTGTGTCCTGGATGGCACTTTTCATTTTCAGTGTGGACAGTGCGTGTAAAAGTTTACTGCAGCGTCATATCTTCTCACTAGCGGCGTCAAATTGCTCAACTTGATAGAATTCTACATTTTTCTTTTATTTTACAACTTGAAATTCTGTGCCTCAAGTGTTTTAGATTAATCGTAAAATTGGAATTAGTTCTTGACTGTTTCTTTAGATCACATTATTTTTCACTGTTTTAGAAAAGAAATATTTTTTTATTGATTTTTGTTTTTATTTTAGGTTGATATATAAGTTATCTTCATGTGGTTTCAAATATTCATTCTTACATCTGGTCTCTCACGTCTTACCATCACCATACAGCTTTGAACTTTCATTCTAACCTTATCATTATCATCGACGCTTCAACCTTTTCTTATTCATCTTCTTTATTGTCCTAGACATCCTCACGTCTTATTTCTTACATCCAATCATCACCATAAGCCTTTAACCTTTACTCCAGCATTACTTAAACCATCTTAACCCATACTCACTTCACAAAAACATCACACAATCTCTCTTTTATCCATCACCTTTCACATCGCCGTGAACATCGCTACATATCATCCCTCACACTCCATCATTATACACCATTACATCTTTATCCCTGGCTTACATGAACAACCCTTATACTTTTATTTTACCACATGAAAACCCTCACAGTATCCATCACCTTTTCTTATCACCATCTACACATCATTACCATACCTTCACCGTCTCCTCACGCTCCTATGCTCACCTCACATCACCATCTTCTCCTTGAGCGGCTGGCGGGTGAGAATACGGTCGAAGCTAAACCTGTCTAGATTGATGGAGTGGGAGCGACCGTCCACCACGCACTCCATCACGGCGCGGCCCACTGCTGGCGACTGCTGGATACCTGCAGGGGACAAGGTGGACCTCAGGTGATGCAGTAGAGTCAAGGTTATCAGTATTATAATTTTTAACAGTATTTTCCCCTCAGGTGTTCATAGGTGATGGATTGCGTAGTCGTTTAATGATGTTTTGTAAGTGTTTTTTTGTGCTTGTTTATTTGCCTGCGTGAGTGTGTGGTTGGGCGTGCGGAGTGCTCTGTTTGTCTGTATGATAGTCTGCCTGTCCGCTAGTCCGGTCTGTCTGTCTGGTTAGCTGGCTCTCTCTCTCTCTCTCTCTCTCTCTCTCTCTCTCTCTCTCTCATACACACTACGAACGTTCATCTTACGTCACCTTTAAAGAAGTCCTTATCATTTTCCCGTTTAAAGAAGAAAAACTTATATATTACTTTTCTTTCTTAACTTTCCCTCATTAATACGTATATAAGATAGAATTCTAGTATTCCAACAGTGCCCTTGGTATACCCGTGCTACCATTCCCAAGTCTTCCCTATTACTCCTTTTCGTCTTCCCCACACTCCCAGTTTCTATAAGATAAGAAATACCTTGCGTCCTTCACTCACCGTGCCCACTCAGCCCCGTGGCGATGCACATGTTGGTATAAACGGGGTGGAAACCGAGGATTAGATTCTGGTCAAGGGTGTTGTAGTCATAGTAACCAGCCCATGCACTCTTCACCTGAGAGAGAGAGAGAGAGAGAGAGAGAGAGAGGGAATATGACGCGTCACAACCAGCCAACCAGCCAACTACACACACATACATATATATACACACACACACTCTCTCTCTCTCTCTCTCTCTCTCTCTCTCTCTCTCTCTCTCTCTTGTTATGTGAGTTCTGCTTTCACACATCATGAAGGTGAAAACAAAGTAAAGTAAATAATTCACTAGACATGTAGGTGGAGGTCATTAGTGCATTATTTTACTGCCTGTTGGAATAGTTGGTAGCGTTGATTATAGCAGTGATGATAACAATGATAATGATAATCCCTAACTTTCAACTCACACAACACACACAAACACACTCTTACAACACACAAACATACATTTACTCTCACACTTCATTACACTCAGGAATACTCATTTACACACCTTCAGAGCATACACAAACACAAGCTCACCTATACGCCCTCACAACACACACAAATGCGCCTTCACATCACACCCACACAAGAACACACTCAGCTGCACACCATTATAACACACACAATAACTTACGTACAAACGCTTGCCCTCACAACAACACACACACACACACACACACACACACATATCTACACAGCTTCACAACACACTCAAGAACACACTCCCAATTCGCCCTTTTCTCGTAAGATCATGCACAACACACTCCTTCGCACATCACCAGCATTCTATCTTGGTGACACAACTTCCTTCATAAACTTACTATAAACTCCTGGACAATGCACGAGTTTATTTTAAAGTTAACTTTTTCTAGCAAAAGTGAGAAACAGCCATTCTGTAGAGAGAGAGAGAGAGAGAGAGAGAGAGAGAGAGAGAGAGAGACGGGGGAAGGGGCGGGAGAGAGAGAGAACCTATGACCTTCAAGAAACCATTTACAGTTATTAAAGTTCCCTTCCCGAGGATATTTGGTGCAGTTATGACCATTGCAATCAAATTAGTTCCATTTTAGCGACGCATCGTTATTACGTCGTTCAATGATTGCACTGTGGTGAAGGGAAGGAATAGAGAAGGTGAATAAATACAGGAGAAAGAAAATGTTTTGAAAATTAGCGAGAAGGAAGTGGAGTGAAGAAAAATAGTTCGATATAATGAAGAGAATCTAAACGTCAAATCACTCCGTATCTTCAGATTTTCAAACTCAGACTAACTCCAACACACGAAAAGAGAACTAAGGTAGCCGTAATAATTCAATCCCTCAAATACTCACGGTGAGTGCATCTATCCGCCACAGAAAATTTAACCTCTTGAGTACCATGACGTGTTTCCATATTCATTCTGCTTAGTATTTGGTGATTTGCTACAGCTTCAGAAACTTTTGTAGGGGATTGAAATAGTGAAGACTCTGCCCATTAATTTTCTGCCCTCCATAGACTTTTCCTAATGTCAATAAAATGGTCTAATCGTACAAAAATCTCGAGGTAAAAATCTGTCCCAGTATTGAAGGGGTTAGACTTAGAGGAAAGACACTGAAGCAACGGTATAACAGACAGTTACTGCATTCTTACACATCCTGACAAGTACGAGAGTTTGTAGCACTTCAGAGGACTTAAGGCCGAGAGAACAGGGTTTATAGTTGAAGTGACAGGTTTTTAAGGCTAGTTGTTTTTTCATGGATTTAGTGACAAATTAACAAGTTTTCAGCATTATTAACAAAAGCAAACTCTTGAGAACCTGTCTAAACATCTATTTGGCCTTGAAAATAAGTCGTGGTGAAAAAACAAAGCGTTTCTGAGTACTGGACTGTGGTATATCAATAAACTTCCGACAATTTCTGTACTTACCTTCAAATTCCCAAACTCTGGACATCGCTCCACCATCTGAGGCCACAGATGAGTGTCGAAGAAGCTGTAGTCTACGCTGAGATCCGTCGGATCCGGCTCCTCTTCCTCCAAGGGGGATCGTCCGCAGAAGAAATACTGAGGTCTGGTCGTATCTGGCCTGAAGTACATCCCCGTGTAATCATTGAAGACTGGACAGCCTTCCCACGGACCGTCAGGAGCGTGGGCGCAGTATATGAACCGTTTCCTGGAGTAATGGGGAAAAAGAAAGATGTGTGATGGAAAACAGAAGAAGAAGAAGAGGAAGAAGAAGAATTGGCAGTATCAGAAGCAGCAGTAGCAATAACGTCCCACCAGCACGTCAGTGCCCACACCTTGGCTCCACTGGGATGGGTGTGGCCAGGACTCCCTCGCCGGTGCCCAAACCCGCGAGACGGCCCACCTCGCCTGACCAACCACCGGCAGCCACCACCAGGGTAGAGAAGGAGATCTCCCTCTCCTCTCCGCTCTTGAGTCTCACCTGTTCAAAAGGAGATTCCTATGATGATAGCAAGATGACCTGACCTAAACATTAACGCTTTTTAAAACATGAACTTTGAAGCTTTATTGTTTTGTCACATGGACAGTCAAGATAAAAAAAAAAAAAAAGTATGAAATCATCCTCAAGTTTTTAGTATTTTCTATATTTCTTTAACAGTTGAAGTTAGAATATAATGTGTCTCATTGTTGCCTCAAATTGTTTCTTGTATTTTTAATCTTTAATAACAAAATATCAATGAAATATGCATCTCGTTAACCTTAAACTAATGAGTCAAAGCAGGTGACCTCCCAACACTCACCTGGGCTGTGGTGAGGGACCTTGTGGGTACAGCAGTGGTCTGGCGAGGTTCCTCCTGGCGGTATTGGAGGCCCGTCAGTTTGGCAGGAAGGTACAGGGCCCCTAGAGACTCCGCCTTCCGCCGCATTCCCAGCAGGAGGCTCCACGGATCAAACCTGCCAGATGTGGGTTCAGTAGACACCACACTTTATGTTTATAGCAAAGAATCTGGTAAGTTTTCGGTTCCTACAGTATAAAGGCAAAGTTTCACGGATACTTCAGATTTTCTTAATATTTTCCCCTGCTTTCAAAATTACTTAAATCTCGTGATTAAAATTAATATACTTACGATGACCGAGGAAGAAGCTGCGTTATCATTCAGTTTCCTTAAGCTGGTTGTCTTTAGTCTCCTCCAGTCGTTACTTATCTTTCCTTATTGTATAATTATATCTGACTACATCACTTCAAAATTTGATTACTATACCCATCGTTCATCCTCCCCTCCCAACGCTGTTATACACAAGACTTGATTATATATCTATTTAATTTCCTTCGTTTTTTGCAAGAGGCCAGCGTCTTCGCACCGTCCCATTCACTGGTAAACCAAGAAATAATCCGTCTTAATAGCAAACTTACTCTGACGATCGTTTTCATGAGCATTCAGAGCACAATAAAAGTTGTTTGCACAGTCAGAATAGAAAGATGATTGAGTCTTTTGTAGGCCATATGACTGTTTGAAAGAGTGTAGTACAAGAATGTGTCTAAATATTGTTAGTGATTAAGTTCAAATTTATCTGTTTCTGCATATTTCTTATCTTTTATCTTTAATTTAGAGTTGTATAAAAAAAACACAGACACCTTTGGGACTAAAGCTGACTTCTCCATTTCGTTATCTTACCAATTTTAATCTGATATAATCTTGCATTCTTGTAAGATCTTGTTCTTAACCCTTGTACATTCTTTCTCAAGCATCAAAAGCAACCAAACCTTAACTGCTTCTTCTTACCATCCTTCATTGTTTGTGCCGAGGACCCCAGCCACGACGTTGTCCTTGAAGGTAAACCACGGGTACACTTTCCTCAGTTGGTCCGGCCACAGCCACGCCACCTCCGCCCCTAGCGACCTTCACGGGAAACAACCAATGACGCCACCTGAGCATCCACCCATTTTTTTTTTTTTTTTTTTTTTTTACGTGGGGAAGAGGGCCAGCCAAGGGCAAAAAAAAGAAAGTTAGAAAAAGGCCCACTTGAGCGCTGGCTCTCCAGAGTTCAAAAAGTGCCAAATCAGCCAGAATTAAGGGAGCAAATGCCTCGATACCTCCCTCTTAAAAGAAGACAAGTTGTAGGAATTCGGAAATACAGATGCAGGGAGGGAGTTCCAGAGTTTACCAGTGAAAGGGATGAATGATTGAGCGTACTGGTTAACTCTTGCATTAGAGAGTTGGACAGAATAGGGATGAGAGGAAGAAGAAAGCCTTGTGCAGCGTGGCCGCAGGAGGAGGGGAGGCATGCAGTTAGCAAGATCAGTAGAACAGTTACCATGAAAATAGCGATAAAATATAGAAAGGGATGCAACATTTCGGCGGTGAGAAAGAGACTGAAGACAGTTAGTCAGAGGAGGGAGTTGATGAGACGAAGAGCTTTCGATTCCACCCTATCAAGCAAAGCTGTGTGACTGGAACCCCCAAACATGCGAAGAGTACTCCATACAGGGACGGATAAGGCCCTTATACAGAGTAAGCAGTTGGAGGGCGAGAAAAACTGTCGGAGACGCCTCAGAACACCTAATTTCATAGAAGCTGTTTTAGCAAGAGATGAGATGTGAAGTTTCCAGTTAAGATTATGAGCAAAGGACAGACCGAGGATATTCATTGTGGAAGAGGAGACAGTTGAGTGTCATTGAAGAAGAGGGATAGTTGTCTGGAAGGTTGTGTCGAGTTGATAGATGGAGGAATTGAGTTTTGAGGCATTGAAAACTACTAGATTTTCTCTGCCCCAATCGGAAATCTTAGAAAGATCGGAAGTCAGGCGTTCCGTGGCGTCCCGCGTGATCTGTTGATTTCCTGAAGGGTTGGACGTCTCTGAAAGAACGTGGAAAGATGTAGGGTGGTATCATCAGCGTAGGAGTGGATAGGGCAAGAAGTTTGGTTAAGAAGGTCATTAATGAATAATAGAAAGAGAGTGGGTGACAGGACAGAACCCTGAGGAACACCACTATTAATAGGTTTAGGAGAAGAACAGTAGCCGTCTACCACAGCAGCAATAGAGCGGTCGGAAAGGAAACTTGAGATAAAGTTGCAGAGAGAAGGATAGAAGCCGTAGGAGGGCAGTTTTGAAATCAAAGCTTTATGCCAGACTCTATCAAAAGCTTTTGATATGTCTAACGCAACAGCAAAAGTTTCACCGAAATCTCTAAAAGAGGATGACCAAGACTCAGTAAGGAAAGCCAGAAGATCACCAGTAGAGCGACCTTGACGGAAGCCATACTGGCGATCAGACAGAAGATTGTGAAGTGACAGATGTTTGAGAATCTTCCTATTCAGGATAGATTCAAAACTTTAGACAAGCAAGAGATTAAAGCTATAGGACGGTAGTTTGAGGGTTAGAACGGTCACCCTTTTTAGGAACAGGCTGAATGTAGGCGAACTTCCAGCAGGAAGGAAAGGTAGAAGTCGATAGACAAAGTTGGAAGAGTTTGGCCAGGCAAGGTGCAAGCACAGAAGCACAGTTTTTGAGAACAATAGGAGGGACCCCATCAGGTCCATAAGCCTTCCGAGGGTTTAGGCCAGCAAGGGCATGGAAAACATCATTACGAAGAATTTTGATTGTAGACATGAAATAGTCAGAGGGAGGAGGAGAGGGAGGACAAGCCCAGAATCGTCCAAGGTGGAGTTGTGAGCAAAGGTTTGAGAAAAGAGTTCAGCTTTAGAGACAGAAGAGATGGCAGTGGTGCCATCAGGATGAAATAAAGGAGGGAAAGATGAAGAAGTGAAGTTATTTGAGATGTTTTTGGCTAGATGCCAGAAGTCACGAGGAGAGTTTGAGTTTGAAAGATTTTGACATTTCCTATTTATGAAAGAGTGTTTGGCAAGTTGAAGAACAGACTTGGCATGATTCCGGGCAGAGATATAAAGTGCATGAGATTCAGGAGATGGAAGGCTCAAGTACCTTTTGTGGGCAACCTCTCTATCATGTATAGCACGAGAACAGGCTGAGTTAAACCAAGGTTTAGAAGGTTTAGGTTGAGAAAAGAATGAGGAATGTACGCCTCCATGCCAGATACTAACACCTCTGTTATGCGTTCAGCACAAAGAGATGGGTCTCTGACACGGAAGCAATAATCATTCCAGGAAAATCAGCATAATACCTCCTCAGGTCCCCCAACTGGCAGAGGCAAAACGCCAGAGGCACCTTCGCTTTGGGGATCCTGCGGAGGGATTGGAAAAATAGGACAAGATACAGAAATGAGATTGTGATCGGAGGAGCCCAACGGAGATGAAAGGGTGACAGCATAAGCAGAAGGGTTAGAGGTGAGGAAGAGATCAAGAATGTTGGGCGTGTCTCCAAGACGGTCAGGAATACGAGTAGGGTGTTGCACCAGTTGCTCTAGGTCATGGAGGATAGCAAAGTTGAAGGCTAGTTCACCAGGGTGGTCAGTGAAGGAGAGGAAAGCCAAAGCTGGTGGTGAACATTGAAATCTCCAAGAATGGAAATCTCAGCGAAAGGGTAGAGGGACAGAATGTGCTCCACTTTAGAAGTTAAGTAGTCGAAGAAATTACTATAGTCAGAAGAGTTAGGGAGAGATAAACAGCACAGATGAATTTAGTTTGAGGTGAGAAAGTAGGAGGGAACAGAGAAGGGCTACTGTCAGTTGCCTCAGACAGCTGTGTTTCGGTGAGGAAAAGAAGATGAGGTTTAGTAGAGGAGAGGTGGTGTTCCACAGATTGAAAATTAGATCTAAGACCGCGAATGTTGCAGAAGTTAATGTAGAAAAAGTTGAGGGAGGTGTCAAGGCATTTGTGGTCTTCAACAGGAGAGGTGTCCGACCTGGGGACATTTTGGTCCCCTCCCAGAGGGGACTCCGAGGCGTTGTTTATTTTGGGTCCCATTTTCTTTTAAATTTTGATTTGGAGTGAAGGGTGTATGTGTGGTAAGTGCATGTAGTTTTGTGTGAATAAGGAAAGCTGTCTTTAGAGGGTAGGCTGTGACTACCCCCTTGAGTTGTGAGACACAAAGGGAAACATTCAACGAGATCACAACTAGCTTTAATGGAAGGTTCACAGCACCTCCTGAACTAGTGCTATTAGATTAGTCATGTCACCTGTTTATCTACCTCCTACTTGTCTCTTAGTATGGTTCACGGACCTGTCTTGCTGTTACTCATATTGTTGTGAATTCTAATTTACTCCTGCACGTTACATATACATTAATGAACCCTATTCACTCAGACAACCCATCAAACTTCACTCACGCACAAAGCAACTCACAGCTAACTCACGTCTGCTGTTTGTAGTTCTCCTCCATCTGCTTCAGTCCCTCCGGCGTGGCAAGGAACAGGTAGCCTCTGGGGAAGAATCTGAGGTCTACTGGATCTTGGCCCTCGACTGCAAGAAGCTCAGGAGCCCGACGGAGGAAAGAAGCACCGTACAAAGAAAGGAGTGTGTTCTCTGCTACGCTAAACTGCTGCCTGATGTTACCAAGGGAGAGGACGGTGGAGGCTTTCTCGTACTGGGCAGAGAGAGAGAGAGAGAGAGAGAGAGAGAGAGAGAGAGAGAGAGAGAGAGAATCGTTGTTACCTCTTGACCTTCTCAGTTGGTTAACAAAATGTAGTTTTATTCTCTTCTATCCTTCCCACTCAACTGACTAAACTTGATATCTATCCACATATTTATCTATACATCTATCTATCTATCTATCTATCTGTCTATCTATCTTGATATCTATCTTGATTTATCTGCCTTTCTTTGTCTCTCTGTACATATTTACTTTTATTTATACTCAGCTGTCATTTATTTGTCCATCAGTAATTCATTTCATGTCTATTCACGTATACAACAAACACAGGTCCTCACTGTTGAATCTTGCTCCAGCACCACCACGCTCAGGTCCCTCCCCGCCCTGTGCTTCAGGTGGTAGGCGGAGGAGGAACCCACAGCGCCGCCCCCCACCACCAACACGTCACAGGAGCGGGGCCAGGCAGAGGAGCAACCTGTGGTGGAGGAAATGTAGGATTGTGTATTACCTGAACTCTCTCCATCCATACGAATATAGAGATGGTATTTGCAGACATAGGTATTTTAAGAAAAGAATAAACAAAGGCAGAATACTATATGCACTGAATAAATGACCCATAGGCAATTTGAGTAATAAAATGATAACTTTAGAATGGAAATAAAAAAAAAAAGAGGACAAGGTAGAGTCGAGTTGTGCAATCGGGAAGAATTGCTAACAGTGTTTGGGTGAAATTGACGGACAGATGACAAAATGGAAAAGGCTGGTGAGGTAGTTTTGCCCTACAAGGGAACCGTAGGGGTTGGTGATGATAATAATGATGATGATCATGATGATGATGGTGATGATGATGATGATGACGATGATGATGAAGATGGTGATGTTATATTCCTTCCCACGTCTGTAAACTTAAGATATATATATATATATATATATATATATATATATATATATATATATATATATATATATATATATATATATATATATATATATATATATATATATATATATATATATATATATATATATATATATATATATATATTACAAGAAAGTTTCTGAAAATTTTTCTTTTTATTCTCAGGACAAAACCATAACTGAGAACGCTGGAAACATCTTTATTTCATTTGAAGTTCATTTATCATTATAGAGTGAAGCTTCAAATCAACAGCACAGTGTCACGACTCAACTAAAAGAAGAAAGATCAAATTTTTACTGAGTGGATCTAGTGGTGCTGTGTTTTTGTGTCCTTGATATGCGCCACTGCAGTGTGAAGTGTGAACCCAGACACCTTGACGCAGGGCATAGTGACCAGCGAGTCGTTGTGTGGCGGGGTGTAAGTAGGAGGAACTCACACCGCCTTGTATAATGGAACGAATCACGGAATAAAAAGAGTATGTAATTTTAGTAGTTTTAAAGGGAGCTGAATCTCAGCTTTTATTTCAGTTTTGATTATATATTTCACAGAACGACAATAAGCGGTTTATCTTATTTATTCTAAATTTTCCATGTCGATGAATTAGTCAAAGACAACAGGTTCCTTTGTGCTACCGACACCGATAAGATTTTTTTGTTTTTTTATCTTTTTTGTCTTTTCAAGTTTCCTATGTCTTCACTAATTCCTTTTCACTTCATCTGGACATTCACTTATACTTATGATATCAGAACAGGTCACTAACGTTCATCTAATCGTGTATCAACAAGATAGGAAGGTTAAGCACGGTCTGGTGTCCTGCACTGACACAGGGAAGTCTTGCCGCAAAGGAATGTCACCCACTAACGGGCAAAGGAAATGTTTGTTCATAGGAGTGAAAAAAATAAAGCAAACTCTCACGTTCGTGTCTCCAAACTTTCTAATGAATGCGAAAACAGCTTTGGATTAATTAATCTTGTTAAATAGTTTGACAGGAGCCACTGGTCAGTATTTTTAGTGAGGTCATTACTAATTTAATAACAACACTGCTCAAAAATGTCAAAAATCAAAGGTTAGGAAGGCCGAATTTTTTATGTAAATCCTTGTAATTTGCAATTTGGCAATATTGTATTCAATACGTTTTAAAAAAAATTTCTGCAGTCACATTTAGAATCTGCCTCGAGAAAGTGACACTCTAATTTTTAAGGTCCAGTTACGTATACAAGATACTGATGTATGACCTCATTCCTTGAATTGCCTCGTGGTCTGGTGTCGTGGCGCAGCATACCATACAGTGCACAGACTCACCAGTAGCCAGGCACCGCGAGGCACGCCATACGCCTGCCCATGCCCTCTGCACCACTGAGAACGAGCCTAGGGTCCGGATCATCTGTGGAGTGGAGAGATATTAGCAAATCATGTCGAGCCTTCCTTGGGTATTAGTGATAAGAAAGGCATGCCATAATTATGTAAGCACATAACAACTCGTCATTGTCTGAGGGAAACCCGGTGCGGCGCGTTCAGCCAAGCATTTGACAAACTCGGTCAGGATCAGGAGTGGAGGAACGCCAGGCATTCAAGTGGAGCGTTCACGGCTGTGTGCCGCCACCCTCTCACGTCACTGGTTCACGGGCAGACGCAGCCGTCACGC
Organism: Portunus trituberculatus; assembly: GCF_017591435.1. Lineage (NCBI taxonomy): Eukaryota > Metazoa > Arthropoda > Malacostraca > Decapoda > Portunidae > Portunus > Portunus trituberculatus. Next base: position 5,652,309 of record NC_059278.1, on the reverse strand, counting down.
CACAGCCGACCTTGCATCACATGACACCCACATGGTGGCTCGTGGGAGCTCCGCCATCTGCCTCACTACACAGGCGAGGCTGCAAGGTCCATCACGCCACGCACACTTATCTCTCCCTCCTTCCGTCTGTTCCCTGAGTCTTCCATCCCTCTACACATGGGAGGGAGATGTCTGAACCAAGGGGCGTGGACACAAAGTCTATAATCGAAATAAGTTTCTACATGAATTAAAGGGAAAATGGTAAGAAGAGAAACAAGTGAAGAGCGTCCCAAGTCAATACCTCGGCAATTGAAGGCCAGGATTCCCTTCTTATTGACCTTTTTAGTATGTCATTCTGAAAATTTTTGTTAATTGATTTTATTCGTTTCACACTCTACTGACATATATGAATGCCATATTCACACCTGCTGAGATGTCTGAATGTCGTCTCTCTCTCTCTCTCTCTCTCTCTCTCTCTCTCTCTCTCTCTCTCTCTCTCTCTCTCTCTCTCTCTCTCTCTCTCTCTCTCTCTCTCTCTCTCTCTCTCTCTCTCTCTCTCTCTCTCTCTCTCTCTCTCTCTCTCTCTCTCTCTCTCTCTCTCTCTCTCTCTCTCTCTCTCTCTCTCTCTCTCTCTCTCTCTCTCTCTCTCTCTCTCTATCTATCTATCTATCTATCTATTTATCTATCTATCTCTGTCTCTCATGTCTCTAAGATGATTTCGGATGAAAGAATCCATCATCCGTTGCCAGGCGCTGGTCGGCGTTGTATGAAATCCTAATCTTTAAGGAACTTTGAAGAGTCGCATCCCGTGTATTGATGGCGTGTTGGGACTACGGGCTGAGAGCGAGTGGGGGCTGATGAGGGCTAGTGAAGGGTGGCGAAGGACTGGTCAGGATGGATATTGGCCATATTTATATCCAGGAATCAAGTAAAATAGTTGTAGGAAATTGTAACATATGTATGTATTTGTCAGTGTGGATGTAATCATAAATATGCGAACGAGAGAAAACATCTTCCATAATATATATATATATATATATATATATATATATATATATATATATATATATATATATATATATATATATATATATATATATATATATATATATATATATATATATATATATATATATATATATATATATATATATATATATATATATAGAGAGAGAGAGAGAGAGAGAGAGAGGGGGGGGGGGGGAAGCAGACAGAAAAGACAAACGTAAAAGCAAGAAAAAACAGACAGGCATTACATCGATAATCGTGCGCGTACTCACACACACACACCCACCACACACACACACACCAACCGCAGTATCATATGAAAATACATAAGACTAACACGCATGCAACACTGCCTGAATGGATCTTGTCCAATATAGTCAAAGGTTCTGAGCGGCGCTACATACCTCCTCCTACTGCTGCGCGTGAAGGCAATGGATACACTGGCCATCCTGGAGCAGCACTCTCTCTATTTGTCTTCGCCCTTGATAGTGTTCAAAAATATTTAATTGATAAGCCGCTGGGAGCTTCTTGCTGTGGGAAGAAGAAATATATTGCGTGTTAATAGCTATGTTTATCTTTATTTCCATTTATGGGTATGCTTTAGCGAGAGAGAGAGAGAGAGAGAGAGAGAGAGAGAGAGAGAGAGAGAGAGAGAGAGAGCGAAAACAACAAATGTGCACACACACACACACACACACACACACCGCGTAGTGTAGTGGTTAGCACGCTCGACTCACAATCGAGAGGGCCGGGTTCTAGTCCCGGCGCGGCGAGGCAAATTGGCAAGCCTCTTAATGTGTAGGCCCTGTTCACCTAGCAGTAAATAGGTACGGGATGTAACTCGAGGGGTTGTGGCCTCGCCTTCCCGGTGTGTGGAGTGTGTTGTGGTCTCAGTCCTACCCGAAAATCGGTCTATGAGCTCTGAGCTCGCTCCGTAATGGGGAAGACTGGCTGGGTGACCAGCAGGCGGCTGTGATGAATTACACACACACACACACACACACACACACACACACACACACACACACACACACACACACACACGCAAGCAAGCAAAACACGGGATAAGCACACCAGTAAATCTCAAACAACCTCTGAGTAATGTATACATGCAGCAACTACAACATCAACAACAACAACAACAACAACAACAACAACACCAGCAACCCCACACACACCATCACCAGCACCACCACCACCACCTGCGAGACCCTCTGAACCGGGGAGGGAAAGGGGGAGAAGCCGGTGGGGGGAGGGAGCGTCCTGGTGGCTGCCCGTCTATCTCACCCACACCTCCCTCCTTTTAGACCTCCACACGTGTGCCTCAGGACAAGTGTGGCCTCCCTTACCTGGCGCCTTGTTACTCCCCGGAAGTCTACATGACACTAATTAAGAAAAAGAGTTAACTATTTCTTGTGTTCATTGACCCATTAATTCATTCCTTAGCTCTTCATATTCTTAAGTATTTGTTATCATTTCATAAAGTTATTTAGGTTTTTCTATCTGATCATGTTGTCTTATCTTATTTACGGAAAGTTTCCTTCCCAGACATGATTATCTGATACTGTTACATTCTTATACATCACTTATTCATCTTTGCATTTGGAACTAAACTAGTCAACTTTCTGGATTCCCTTTTTTAAAATCAGTTATTTATGGGAGCAACATTCTGATCCATTTTTTTTTTTCTAGTTGTTGTTCATTTATCCAGATTTGTGGACACGTAAAAGTAATAAGAAAAATATGTTGTATCTCTGTGAAGTATTTCAATAGTGTCCGTTCTACCTGCTAAACTTTTTCCTCGTATTGTTACATATGCATCCTTTTGACAGTGCTCGCTTTACATTCCCGCTTTGAGGGGAAGAACAGGAAATTGTACTGGAAGCGTGTCTGTCGGGGATGAGGAATGTGTGTGGTGGTTGGGGGCTAGTCGTGGTAGGTATTTCTGGTGACAGCACATCGTATGCAAGTTAACTTTACAAAGAAATAGGATTACTCCCTAATTAGGTTATATATTATGTAAAACTATTTTTCTTCTCTCACTGCATATAGTTTTTTAATTAAAACCGTCTGTCTTAGGAATCTCCATTCGACAGACCATACCTGACATATTTGTTGATTGTAAATCTACCTATCTGTATTCCTTAGAAATGACAATAAACTATACTTACTTACTTACTTATTTACTTATTTACTTACTTACTTACTTACTTACTTACTTACTTACTTACTTACTTACTTACTTACTTACACACACACACACACACACACACACACACACACACACACACACACACACACACACACACACACATACACATTAAAAGTTTAGTTTTCCACATAGGACGGTGGAAATCTGGAACGGACTTGAGTGAAAAGATTGTAACAGCAGAAAGTGTGCATAAATTTAAGGAAAAGTTGGATAAAATTAGATATGGAAACAGATCACTATGAGCCCTGCTCGAACCCTGTAATACACAACTAGGAAAATATAGCTAGATAAAGAAAAAAAAAAAACACACACACACACACACACACACACACACACACACACACACACACACACACACACACACACACACACACACACACACACACACACGTCAAGACAAAATACATATATATTAAAGGAGAAGTCTCAATGTCGTAGTTAATCCTGAAATCAGCTTACACGCGACATAGTAATAAGACTTATGGGTGAACTCTTGCTTGTTCTCATATTGCTATTTTCTTCAAACATTGCATCTTGTTTCTGACATTACAGTTGCCGCTAGACTAGAATTTGTGTTCCCTTTTCCATGGCAATATTTTAATGGTGGGACTTACTTTATCCCGAAATACAAAAGGAAGAGAAAACATCTAATAAATATGGAAATTATTCTGGAGCCCTTCAGTATTATCAATCTCAGAATTTTATGTGTGTGTGTGTGTGTGTGTGTGATTCACTGTTTGATCTGCTGCAGTCTCTGACGAGACAACCAAACGTTACCCTACGGAACGAGCTCAGAGCTCATTATTTCCGATCTTCGGATAGGCCTGAGACCAGGCACACACCACACACCGGGACAACAAGGTCACAACTTCTCGATTTACATCCCGTACCTACTCACTGCTAGGTGAACAGGGGCTACACGTGAAAGGAGACACACCCAAATATCTCCACCTGGCCGGGGAATCGAACCCCGGTCCTCTGGCTTGTGAAGCCAGCGCTCTAACCACTGAGCTACCAGGCCGTGTGTGTGTGTGTGTGTGTGTGTGTGTGTGTGTGTGTTATATTAATCAATGACTGACGAGAGAAAATGGTATCATGAAAAAAGAGTATATATAGCGTCGTATGTTTCGTTGTCATTCACTTCACAAATACTTTATGTACCTTGAATGCATCATCTTCAGTTCGCTCGAGTTAATGAGTGTTACGCTCATGTACATTATTATCTTTATTTTGCTGAACTGCAAATAATTACAGCTAGATATGTTCCTTTTGATCATATATGTAATGGTCCCTGGCGTGTACTATACTTAGGTCCCCATTTGGAAACTCTTTGATCTCTCACCACGATAATTTCCAAAGGCCATAGAGAGAATATGTCGCATTGTCACGATTGCTTCTCACCCTATAATAATGTTCACTCCTCATCCCATACACCCACCCATCAACCTCGCAGCGCACCACAGTTCTTCATAAAATGCTGATCCAAGACACACAAGAACGCAGCAGCAGCACAGCATCAACTCAGCACTCTTCCTCGGTAATGTTTCGATAAAGGCACAGGAAGTGGGTGGGCGGCTGGTTGGGCGGTGCTGAGGCGGGCACAGACACACTCTGCAGGTGACGAACACTATTATACGAGATGCTCTAATATTAGGTTAGGTAGTCTTTTTTTTTTTTCTTAGATGTTTAAGAACATCATGATCTCACCTGATAAGAAAGTGAGGATCTGGGAGAGGGCTGGATGGATGGCATGGTGCAGCAGTGAGCGCCGATAGCGTTATGTCGAAACACAATGGCGGGTGGTGTTGAATCATAGCAAGGAGTGCTGCTCTACATAGCCATTCCAAGCTGTGCCACGCCTGCTGGTCCCGGCCACCTCTCGGTTCACGTCCCCAATGCCCATCGATCAGCAAACACGGTAGTAATTGGTTGGTTTCACGCCGTCTTGATCAGTGGGTCGGTGATCAAAGGGAGCCCGGTGAATAGCCGTGTTCTGTTGACAGTCTGGTGATTGGTTCCAAGATGAGTTCCATCTCCACCTTAGGTCAGGAAAATTCTTGTTAAGGTTTCATTGATAGACATATAAAACGTATCGTCATAAATTTATTAGATTTATTCAATTCATCACATTGAAATGCTGTATAAGAGTAAATTGAATTAACTTAACTCTGGCTGGAAACTGTGGTATAGAGGGAGGGTGTCCACACCTCACACCGTCACTCAGGCGTTATCGCTAGTTTTGTCAACACTCCGCAGCCGCCGCCATCCCGCGTGCTCTCTTGCCTTCCGGGGACCGTCTCCCGCACTTATCTTCAATCTCTTTCAGGAAGGCGTTCTGCAGGACAACATTCTGCCTGGGTATTAAGGACAGTGTTTCATTGTTATGTGAACGTATCAACACATCAGCATGACCAGCTGCTCCTGCATATACACCATCTCAATGAAAGACGTCACATGTTAGGTTAACTGCAAAACCACATTAATAATTGAGTTGTGATATTGAAAAACTGTAAGTGAAGGACATCTCAGCGTCAAAACTTAGTGTGAGGTGGAGGAGCAGCCTTCAGACACTCCGTTCTTGCATCAGAAACATCATGTCCCTCGGCGGGCGGATGATGATGTCCCCTGAGGCATACCACATCGTACCGATTCCTTGCCTACCTCCACATCTCACACACCAGCCGCCTATGGCCTGCCTCACCCGCCAGCCAAACACCCACACTACCTGGGCCACCGCTACCACCACCTACGGAGGCTTTCATCCGCCTTACCAGGGGCATTACAACACCATGTCTAGCCTCACTGCTCCTCACACCATCATGCACAAGAAGCTCACCGATAACTCAGCCCCAGCCTCCAAGAAGTGCCCGTCCGTGCCTCTCCCGCAGCTCTCTCGTACTTCCTTCCACGTAGGCTACTATGTGCCGCCCTCCGTTGAACCTGGTGATCTCTACGGGTGAGTTATTTAGATGCCTATGCTCTGGAATATTAATCTGCTACTTTATGAGGACCAGCCTTGCGGGTAACAACCACACGGTACAGTTCTCACCTGCTCATCTCATCTCAGACACTACATCACGTAATCTCATGAGTTTTGTCAACATCATATTATACTAAACTTCTCATGGCCTCTGTTGGCTCCGAAAGGGAGTGTCTGGAGGAGTGGCGGGGCAGAGGCAGTGCGGCGCGTGCTGAGTACCACAACAGGCGCCGCGGTGTTCCGGCTGATGGTCATGTTCGAGTGTGTTGTGGCGTCAGCGTCCCGCGGCCTGAGCCACCGGCGGGGTGAGGCGCCTGCTGCTTCCCGCCTGCCTGCCTGTGGCTTCATTTGCATACCACTACAGGCAGACCGAGGCAATTCACCACGCTGCATTGATGAGAGAGAGAGAGAGAGAGAGAGAGAGAGAGATGCTGTTTCTTAGCTTGTCAGTTAGCTATCCAGCCAACCACCCAGACAGACGGGGAGAGAAAGAATAAAACAAAGCGAAACGACAACAGAAAAGAAAAACTAAAGATTAAAATTCGTATAAAACATCTAACATTTAATTAAGCAGTAATGTGAGGAAAATTGTGTTGCTAAGCGAAAATGGTCATCAAAAAAAAAAAAAAAAAAAATCTTACACTTGAACAAAATGTCACGATTAGACTGCAAGATACATATCAAGATTTAGATATAGCACATTCAGATCCTCTTTTTCTCCCGCGATGAAAAGTAAATCGTTAACTTTTATTGTCATTGCTGTCACTGAAGGACGTGTGATGGTACTGTGGACGTATTTTGATGCTGTACTCTTCATAGCTTCGTGGTATTTATTTTTTATATACTGATGGTGCATTTATAGTGTTTCTCAGCTATGTTTATGCCGTTTATATGGTGTTGTTGTAAAAGTAAGGTATATTTATTGTGCCTTTATAGTGTCCATCGTGTTTTCATATTTTAAGGTGTCATAATGGAGTCCTGACATTTATGGAGTGGTTATGGTGTATTTGCAATATCTTTATGGTGCCTTTAGTGGTGCTGCCTTCGTGTTTTGCTTACTGATAGCTGACTCCAATGTTCTCCTTCTCTTTCTGCCTCCGTTCCTCTCCCTTTCTTACTCTGCCTCCCTCCCTCTTCCTCCTTCGTGCACACCCCCCTCCTCCTCCCTCCGTGTTGCTCAACTGATAAACAATGTGAAGGTGATGCGAGGTTTGAAGTTTGACGAGTGGGAAGTTGTTGTCACCTCACTCACTTACTCACTCACTCACTCACTCACTCACTGTCTTCTTCATTCACTAATTTACTCATTCATGTTCTCATTCACTCTTCCAAATCATCTCTCTCTCTCTCTCTCTCTCTCTCTCTCTCTCTCTCTCTCTCTCTCTCTGCAATTCTATACAATTCTATATTTTGCAGTTCTATGCAATTCTATATTTGCATATCTTTCTATGTAATTCTATTTAAACTATTCTGGCAAAGTTACAATTAATCTATTTTCTTTATCATCTGTGTATCTTTACAAACAATTACCATTTTTTTCTTTGTGTATCGCTTTACTTTTACCTTCATTTAGCGTTGCAAGTGTGCATATGAATCTCCTGTTGGCAACCGCTCTCCCTGATCTGACTCCAAGGCACATCCTAGTCAGTAAAAATAGTAATGGAAGAATTGGTTAGGTTTGTTTCGGATTCGTGTCAATGAAGCGGTTCACAGCGCGCGATTCACACATTGGCAACGCTAAGTCATGAACGTGGAAGTGGAGGGCACTGTATAGTCACGGCTAATAGTTTGTTCGAGTGTTGTTTTCTTTTCCACTAAATAACAGCTTCGTCTCAACAGTAAGTCCTCCGATGTGTTGACTATCGCCTTATAAAAGCTTAGAAGTTATAACTGAAAAGTTCCAAGAAAGAGTCAAAACACAATAAAAGTGAAAGCGTCATATTACAAGACTTTTAGACGCGACTGTACCTATTCTAACATGTTTACATTGCTCCCGATGTCCATAGAAGAATAGTATATAAGTGTGTTTGGCTGTCGCTTTACAAAATTTTAGAAGTCAAAGGTGAGAGCGTCATATTACAAAAATTCTGGACGCGACTGCATCTATTCTAACATGTTTACAACGCTCTCAGTTCAGGGGACGAACATATCAGTGAAAGAATGAGTACATTTCACACCTGACTTGATTCTCTGAGCTTATAACAACGCCGCTTCTGCGAACAAAGGCACAGCTATTTGAAACAAAGCTGTGTAATGCTGATGCTCGGATTATTGTTGTTATTTTCTTGCATGGAAGATTCCACGGAAGTGTTTGTGCAGCGCAGGTACAATTATCTATAGCGTATTGGTTTTACATCATACACTCAGAAAAAGAAAAAAGAAACGAAGCATTGAAGGGAAATTATGTAAGTTATCGTTTAATGTGCGTTTAATATTTCTTTTGATCTTAAATACACTACCTTATTTCTTCTGTAAAACATAAACTTGATTTTGTTCTGTAAAGAAACTTATAGTGGTTTTCTTAGAAAGAGAGAGAGAGAAGGGGGGTTACATCTAATTTCCTCTCTTTTGGGTAACAAAAGGAACAGATTATTCCAGTATATGACTTCATTATAAGCCAGCCAAGATCTTGAACACAGCAACCTCTGTTACCTGGTGGCTCTGTGTTACTTTGTTTATACTCCTCCTCCTCCTCCTCCCATCCAACTCATGTTTCTCTCCCTTTTCTTCTCACTTTTTTGGCTTTCCTACATCACCACATTCTTTCTCTCTTTCTTAATATACTTTTTCATATTCCTCCTCTTCCTCGTGGTCTACCTCCTGTTATTCTTACACACACACACACACACACACACACACACACACACACACACACACATCTTAAAAACAAGTAGCACTTTAATTAGAACCGTAAAGACATTTAAAGACCCGTGACACTCAACTAGAACCTATTGAAAGTAGTCGAGGCGCTGGCAAAAGTGTTTCAAAATACAGGCCTTAGCGAGACGAGGGTGTGTCGGTGGCTTGTGTCGTGGCCGCGGTTTTGGACTCGTGA